>NW_010401783.1:31140-41396 GCF_000710305.1 Buceros rhinoceros silvestris
TGCTGAGACTGCGAGCTGCAAGGAGCTTTGTTCTACTGGCCTTCCAGCTGTGGTTGGAAACAACCCAGGGAGGCAGTTTGGAGGTTTGGGGTAGGGGCAGGCCTGACAATCACAACCCATTCCCACTGCTGGTGCTGCCAGAAAGCCCCTTACAGATCTCCTTCCTGTGGGAGGGAACGGAGGCAAACTGCAGCCCACAGCCCCTTCCCAAGCCTGCAGCAGGGAGAGAAGCAAGGACCTGGGCAGGGAATGCCAAACCTTGAAACTAAGAAAAGATGGAGGAATTCCTGGAGTCACACCTGCTTCCCTTGCCCACGGGGATGAATTTGTGCAGTCAGTACATAGAAAAAGGCTTGAACTGCAGCTTAAAGCAACACATAGATCTGGGGCTTGTCACCAAACCTACCTGATTACTTCAGCTGAAAAGTATCTGTTCAAGGGGTTAAGCAGTCTCTCAGAAATGGATGTTATCTAAAACAACCTAATGGCTTGTTAATGCTCATTATCCCATGCATATTTTTCTGTAAGCATGTTATTAAATGCATGAAATAACCCATAGAAGTCAATCCAGCGTCCAGCTGCCACTTCTAAATGTCTTCATCTGATGTTGACCATTACTTGTTTCTATGCACAATTTAGGCCTGATGTTCTGCTTTTAAACTTTTCTCTATTCTGAGGGTTTCCAGCTCATTTGCAGAAAACACATTCTGATAGGCAATAAAACGAGAAGATTGTCTTCTTTTAAATGAAACAAACAAACAAAAAGATCTCCAGGCTGATCTTTCTTCTCAGAACTAAAGAAACAGGAACAATTGGTTTTGCTCAACATTGTACACATGCCAAACTAGCATTTGCACAATAAATGGTCCCAGGAAATGCTTAGCTATGGATTTACATAATACACCAGAATGGCTCCAAAAGAAGCAAATAATACAAATCTTATAAACCACCTTAATACACATTTCCAAGACAAGTCTTAGCACACACTCAGAAACCTTAATGAGAGACAGTTTAAACTAACATTTTTTTAAAAAAAAAAAGTTTAAAAAAACAACACCAAACAACAGGGAAGATTCATATACTGTAAACTGCCTTAGCAAAACACCAGGGTGGGAGTCCTGGGCTGCACCTTCCCCTGTGGGATAGTCCACCCCACAACTTGCTGCGCCGGGAGCAGTAAACCTGATCGGTTTGCCTCTGTCCACTACCAGTGAGGAGCAGTCCTCCTAGGATACACTCTACAGCTTTTACATGCATGACTGCAGCAAAGGCGGCAGGAAGTGGATTGCAGTAGATGAATATTTCATTTAGTTTTTGCTCCTGAACATACTGCAGATTTCTGTATCTAGGTTGGTTGTTGTGGGAGAAGGGCCATCAGCCACCCCTGACTGGACATGGGGGAAATGTTAGGGAGAAGGTGAAGTCGAGCAGCAGCACCACAGCGCTGCCGCTCCGTCAGAGGAGAAGCACCAGCTGTTGCAGTGCGAGCAGACATTGCGACAGATTTCCCACAGAGTCACAGCTGTCCACGCACACAAGAGCGAGCCGAGCTCACGCAGGGGTGTGTTATCACAGAGACGAGATGGCCTCTCTGATGTCCCCCTTCAGCTCGGTGCATGGAGCCGGCTGGCATCTGTGCGTCTTCCATCAGCCCAGAGGTGTTGGGCCATTTTGGAAAATGCAGCATTGCTGGCAAAAAGCAGCTTTTCATGTGGCAACATGCACTCAGCGATCAGACAGCTGAAGTGATCACAGGATGCATTATCCAGCATTTTCTGCCTTTACACCTTAGAGATAACCAGAGCCTGCACTGCTTTACACTCTTCTAGATATTCAGCGTTGCACAAATCACATGTAATAATACTGTTGCTATATGCAAGCTCCAAACGCCCACAGACAAGGCAGACATCACACTTGGACACAGAGATGAGCTTTTTGGTTATGTTCAAAGACAGCTTCAAGGAGCAGCTGGTTACTGAGACCACAAGGAGATGCAACCCTTGACTTGTTCCAGTATAGCATGCAGGATCGGCCTTAAATCTTAGTCAGAGACCACCAGAGCAGTGGCCAGGAGGTTCTCAGACCAAACATTTCCCCTCATCAGCAGCAGGGGCTGAAGCTGGAAGGGGCAGCAAGGGAAATTAAAGCTTCACAGGTGCCCGGGGATTACTGGTGTGCCCACGGTGCACACAGAGATGGTTCCTGCTGTGTCTGGGGCAGGGTTGGAGGATGAGCTAGAGGGAACTGTCTCATTTGCACAGTGAGCTGTGATCAGGGAGGTCATGTCAGGACCTAATGTCATGCCCAAATCAAGTAAAAAGGAAGTTCTGTCAGCACTGGCATGCCATGTAAAGCCACGTGCAGGAAGGCCATGGGTGAGCACGCGAAGCAGTTAGTGAGCTGTAATGAAGCTAATGATGATCCTTACAGAATTATAGATCAAACAGACAAAATGAGCAGTAGCAAGTTGCCAGACAGTATTTACTGAAGAGTTCTAGAAAGCCCAGCAATGAAACGGACAATTCCTAACAGGGCTCTGTAACTTTGCTCTTAAAACTGCTTTCCTGCCCAAAGCAAATATCATGTCGATTCTCAAATCTGATTAGCATTGTGATTGTGGTTGGCCATCCATTTTGAAGATGGCCATTGCTGATTAAACACTGCACTGCATTACCTCTTCCTCCTGTGTTCATCAAGGAGCGATGAGAACAGGGAAGACCCTATTCTGGGACCATGCTGACACAGCTGGGATGTTCTTGCCACTTGCAAGTGTTTTCAGCCCAGCAGAATGGCTAGTGAGCAGGTACCCTTAAAACCTCACCTCAGCAGGATGACTTCTGCTTATACAATGTACCTAATGACTGACGTCTTCAAAAACTGGGCACTGACTGCTCAGGGCAACTGAGCACTGATGAATTCAGACCTTCCCGAGGTTCTCGGGCTGTACCAGTCAGGTAGAAGTGGACCAGGGCTGATGGGTCTCCGGAGTATTCCCCCGGAGGCTCTTGCTCCTCATTTTTACCATGTGCAGCTGAAATTAAAAAGCTCCTCAGGGCTCTGCTGGCTGCAGGAAAAGCATCTCAACTCTGCTGGCACAGCTTACCCCAGAGCAAGGAGGCCAGCACCTCCCCAGCCCCTCCAGCACTCTGGGACTGGCCAGGGGGCTGCACCCCAGCTTTTGGGAAGGGCACCCCAGCTGTCAGAAGAGATGCTTCAGGGTCATTCTCCTCCCCCAGGAGCAGCTGGATGTTGCGCTGAGGAGCAGGGGCTCTGTCTGGGGCAGCCAGGGAGACACACTGGCACTGAAGTCACATCTAACTTGTGTCCCACATAGCCCAGGGTGTCACATGAACATTTTTGCTAATGGTGGCCTTTAAAAGATGAGTTAATAAACATTTATTTTTGAAAAAAACCAAAAAACCAAACCACAAACCCACATTGTTTTTAATCTTACCTAAATGGATTAGGCAATTCTCTGCAGGACTCAGCCGTCTGGAGAGGCACCTCAAGCAATGTTACAACACTTCAGTTACTAAAGAGATGAAAAGTCTCCCAGAGAAAGCCCTAGAAAGGGCACTGGAAGCCTGAATTTGAATTCCATGCTGATGGTCTATCACTAATTCCCTGTGTGAGCGTGGCTGAGTCAGGCAGGCAGCCTGTTTCCCCTTGGCTTGGCACTGGGTCATGAGGGTACAGGTTCGCTGCTATTTCCCAGGGCTGTGTGGAAGCTAATGCAGGCAAGCATTTGTGAGGCATTCGGCGTGTGGTGAGGGACAGCATATACAAACTAAGGCAGAGAAAACCTAAACATTAGGCTCTCAAGGCTTTCACTGCCGGAGTCAACATCATCACTGCTCTCCGTCATCATCCAAAATTTCCATTGACGTCAGTGGATGTTCTGGGTATGAAAGGCCAGCAGAGTCTGAAACTGTGCAGCTATCGCTTGCGGATATCTTAAGTTTGCCCTGATGTGATTTATATCATCTGGCTTGTACTCTTCAGCTGTGACCTGAACCACTTAGTACTTTTTGGAATAGTCAAAATGAAACTTTTAGGAGAAGCTGGCCAGCTGGCCTCCTGTGAATTGGATTTTTGTAGCGCTTGGTATGGGAAGACAAAAAAGCATGCAAGAATTAAATGCTTTTGTAATAGCTGCTGTCTTGGCTTCTGGAAACGGCGGGGTTTGGCTCTGCACGGTGCTGGCAGGTGGCAATGCTGCTGTTGTGTCTTGGGGAAGTGAGCAAACAAGATAAGAAGAGAAATCTCTCAGTGATAACACTAGCTATGCAAACACCCTCAGATAGATATTACTGAAACACACAGAGACACACACACATGCATATATCTCTGTCTGTTGGAACATGTATCTAGAATACACAGATATACATACACTCACACATACATTTACATTGGAACTTTATGCCTGTGGATTGCCAGAAAAACTCTGCCTGGAGATATGGTTCCAGCTGGGCAACACCTTGCCAGCTCATGGCCCTTCTCACTGGCAATGCCAGCCTTAGGCCATGGGCATAAACTATTGGCTTAAAATAAATCTCATTCCTCAGCAGCATCATGCTGTAATACGGAAAACAAGGGAAATAAATAAATTTCAAAGCCTAAGTACTAACTGTTCAGCACCATGACAGGATACTAGGACAGCTGGGAACAGGAAGGCACGTGAGTCAGGAGATACCAAAAGAGACACCATCGACTTGGCAGCTAGTCAATGAAAAGAAAGTTTGTTATACAAAAAAGAAAGCCGAGAGCTTGCTGACATAACAGAGAAGCTGACATTTACGATACGCAAATTGCCCCTAGATGCACTAAGTAAACCGGGATACAGAAAGGAAATAAACTTTTCTAAATACTTAGATTTGTAGTAATTTTTAGAGTACCTTGTATCAAGAACAGGTGACGCTTTTCCGTCTGAAGTTTGTTTGCCTTTTTAATTGCACTGCTGATGTTCATTCAACACAAAGCCAGAGCTCTTTCTGCCCCGCACTCTCTGTCCTTCAGCAATGTCATCCCAATGCTGCACACAGCAGTGCAGCAGGGAGGGAAGTTAGTCCTGAATGACCCATGGAAGTGGACTGAGGTGGTCTCATCCCAGGGCCTGATTTAATGGCACTCGTCAGAGAGCAGCACTCTTCAAAAAGCAGCCTGTGGAAGGATGAGAAACTCAGCAGTCTTACATCACATGAAGGAGCACAGCTGACGAGTTTGGTGCCAAAAGGGTGGTGGTATAAAACACGATGTATTTTATTAGTATTATACGATGTATAAAATACGATGAGATCTGTATTTCCAAACAGCTTTACTTGTTTTGAGCTTTCTCCCAATAAGCTAGTCTTTCATAAGACATGTTCTACAATACAGTCCTGTTGCTGGCCACGTTCATTTTGTGCAAGTCCTTAGAATAAATGGTAAAAACAGAGTGACAGGTAACATGGAATGAATGGCTACTCCCCGTGTTATTGGAACATTTAGGTCTCTCAAGTGGCATACAATAACAGAATGGCTTGGATATCAACTACCTATTGTCCAAGAGAAATATGCAATTTTTGGCTCCCCATACAAGCACTTTCTTGTTTGAACAATAAACATGCAAAGTCAAAAATACTGACACCCACTGTGTTTTTAAAGGAGGTTTAGATAGCACAGAAATGGATCGATAGCAGCTGAAACTCCAAGAGACTGTGCTCCTGAAGTGTTTGGTAGGTATAACTTCAACGAAGAGCTGTGGGAACCCGTGTGGTTTGGATTTACAAATGCTGGTTGAAAAGTTGTGAGTTTTTATTTTCATTCAATTTCCAGTGAAACAAAATGCACATTCACTGAAAAAGAAGCTTCTGAAGAAGGATACAGGTTACAAAAACTTACAAAAAATACTGAAAGAGGTTTTGAAATTGTTCCATTTTGAATATTTTATGTGAAATCTGCCTTTTTAATTCAAAAAGAATGTTACCTAAATCTATAGTGTAAAATAATGGAATTGAGAAAAATCAGCAGAAAATATTAAAAAAAAAAGAAGAGGCAGTAAAATACTGTAGTTGAAAGGTTGTTTTAATTTTCATTTCTCACCTGTGGATGCTCTTGGATTTTGCCTTTCATCCATTTGGAACAAGATTTCTTTTAACATTTCAAAATTCCTCCTGGAAAAAGAAAGTCTACTAATGACCCTTTGTATTACTCCTTAACAGCTCTCCAATGTGACTGCATAAAAGGCACTGCTGATCCAAGCTTCACAGCTGAGAAAGAACTATGTCTGGAAGTAGGTGGGTTTTCTCTCCATAGCCTTACGATATATTTTATAGTTATCTTCATAACTGTAAGACCCACAGAGGAAATGTTAAAAGAAACCATAAACCTGACTCTGTAGAGCATCATTATGCGTGTGCCAGTTTAGGACCCTTGTCTCTAAGGAACTTTTTCCTTCCTACTTTTCAGAGAAAAAACAGTCAGTTGAGCCTAAATAAAAGGTTCTGGTTGGTTTTCTTTTTTTTCTCCATTATTCCACACACAGATATTGGATCCACAAACTGGTTTAGATATATGGTCTCCAAAAGCCCTGAGTAGGGAACCTGGCTTCTCTTCAAGGTTATCACTGAAGCACGTGGTGAATATTAAGCACTGTCATTCTAGATTCAGGCAGACATTCTTCGGACTCCTTACAAAGGAGTCTGTAAAATTATGGGCAATGCTACACGAGGATCCTATGTAAAAGCAAAACTTTCTCCAAAGAGCATTCTCAAAACACAGAGTACAGAGCATCAATTTAATCTTCTTTCTGAGCACGAGAGACAGGTCCAGAGGACGGATGAAAGCCACATTTGTCTTTCAATCTTCTTGCACTCTGAGGGGTTTACATCCTTGTAGTTCTCCTTTCAAACTCCTTCTATGCCTGTGGATTGATGAGTAACTCACTCTTACATGGTTCAGAAGCTGAATCTCAGTTTCATGCTCCGCCATTCTGCCACTAGCAGCCACATGCCCATATGCATCTTCTCCTGGATGTGACCACTGCCAGAGGAGACCGACCAAGCAGTCCATTAGACAGCAACAGATGCAGATGCCTCCTGGCTGTGGCAGGCATGACAAACTCCGTCAGAGCCTTGCCTGCTGCTGCTGCTGTGAACTTGGGGTCCAGAAGCACGAGAAACAGTGCACATATACCCCAGATTCAAAGAGCTGCAATGACCTTGTTATGGATATTGTACTGGACAGATCAGGTTTTTAAAGCAGGTGTTAGCTGCCAAGGCTATTACTCTTATGCCCATCTGAATTCCAGAATGGTGTAGCTTTATGTCCCTGGTTTCTATTGGAAGTGTGGAGTGGCATACATGTGGGTCACCCTCGTGCCCCCACCATTGGCTATTAAAGCACCACATTTGGCATTTCTTCCAGCTGCTGTCAATGTCCTACTCTGGACTTTTCAGCCAACATCCTCATTAGAGACAAAATAAGAACATGAATACCTAATGGGTTTATTAGTCCTTGATTTCTTCATTCAGAATGAAGTAAAGCAAGCATGATATTAAAAAGAACAGAGAAGAAATATAAGGGGGCGCGGGGAGAGAGAGATTGGGTAGAAATTGATTCATTCTGCAAGTAAACAAAGAGATTATGGCACTGAGGTGAGTATGCTGGTTAGAGATTGTAGGAGAATGAGATCTATTTCAAGTCCCTGGAAAGACCAGAAATAAGAACAGTGGTGACAGATACTCGGGAATTTGAAGGAAGCCGAACTTAAGGAGTTTTCAAATTTGCCAAATTTACAAACCAGACTCAAAGTTGAGATGGTAGAGCAAAGCCGCGGTTGTAACTAAAAGCTGCTGGAAGCCATGAGCGCCCCTCTGAACAGGATGCTAGCCAGTATTATTTATGTGTTTGAACAGGATACACAGCTGTTCTTCAGAGGCCAGGAAGAAGTTTGGTTTGAATCTGAAGCTTTGCACAGATACTGTGCTTCGGAATGCTGATCTGTGTTTTAAAAATGTTATATTATTTTTATTAAATATTCCCTATTTTTAAGGTTTTACTCTTACACAACAAGAGATGGTGGAGAATCAGAAGTGTCTGGCCAGAGTCTGCTGCCACAGAAGTAGGAAAAAACAAAGCAGTAGGGTCTTGTCATTACCGTGCATGTGTGGGGAGAACGTCAGTGTGGTTTGGATCAGGCTGTTACAGCACATGCTGCTCTCCTTCTTAGTGACATTTTAAATGTATTTGTTCCTTTTCTTTTCTATTTTTATTGCCTACTAAACAGTTTCTTTTGGCTCTGCTTTGTGCGATCCTCTGCAAAGAAAACAGTTCTGTTCAGAGAAGCACTTTGAAAACTGCCCTGATGAGAAGTGAGCTGGTGCCTTGCTAGCATCTAATGTGCCACACTGATCTTGGCTGTGAAAATTAAGATTTTAACCCAGTCATTGCTGAAAGTACCGATTTACTTCGTGAAAGACTGGAAACCAGAAAGAAGCCCTTATCTACAACAGTAATAACACAGGAATTTGTCAGAACAAGATGAAGAAGTGCTGAGTTAATAAACTGGAAAACACTTCTGCTAGTCCAAATGCGATACTTGTGTTTTCAGCATCAAAATTATTGAAATACTAATAGAGCATAAGCCTTCCCCTCTGCCTGTGTCAGTGAGGCATTCTCTCAGAGGTGTTTGTGGAAGGACGGACCTGAACAACACAGGAACTACCAGGCTGGGTCTAGCCAAGGCCTGTCCTGTCTATGGCAGCTGCCACGGTGGAGGCACACATGAAGAAATCCATCCCACTCAGACAACCTGTCACTTTCTTGACTTCCTGCTCTCCTGCTCCAACCACCTTGGATGCATTAGCCATGTGCCCTCACCGAGCCTGTAAGACAAGTGTAGCTCCCTGCAGTTCAGGAGCAGTGAGAATTAATTACCATTTCATTAACTAAAGCGCTCTGAACTGCTTAGGTGTAAGAGCAGAGCCAAAGTACAGCTCTATTGTCTTTGCCACAATAATAGGAACCGCTGTGATAAGCTCCTGATCATCTGCTCAGCACAGCTGGGATTTTGCCAGCCCTGGAGAGTGTGCTGTGTGTGCTCGGTCTGGCAAATTTGGGACTTCTTCCTGTAGCAAGAAACCATCCGTACTGGGTGCTGTGACAACACTGCTCCACAGGGTGTTTGGGATTCACTAAGACTACATCTCTGGAGAGAAAACAGTGCCACTGCCTTCTGGGAATTAGTGCAGCAGACAGAGGAAGTGTTGGGATTAGACAGGGTGCAGGTACGCTGTCTACTGAGAGCACCTGGAAGACTCACAAGAAGAGCCCTTTGACGTTAACGTGGCAGAGTCTGACTGCTAATAGTAAACCTGAAGTGACGTAGAGAAGTGAAGGAACATGGTGTTTGGACTTGTCTCACAAATACAACTGTGACATTTGAAACTGCCAAATGAAAATGACAGCTTTTAACCTGGATTTCCCTTAATCAGAATAGATTGTGCATTTCGTGCTAGAAATGTTCTGACCATTACTGGCTCCTGCATTTATTAGATTTTGTTGTGACTCTGGTAATGGCTTTAACAAAATGTCTGGAATAGAGCCTGTTAGGGAGTTTTCTTATATTTAGATGCTCAGATACCATGACTGTAGCACAGATGAACATCCTTTTATGATAGAGTATTTCTAAAATAAAACATGAGAATTTCAGGATAGCCCCTCACTTACTACAACTTGATTTAGAGTCACAAAAATAATTTCTGTTCTTTGACTATTTTTGACTATAGGAATCAAGCTCCTTCTAATCTACATCAGCAAAGCGTGCAGCAAATCCCTTTTTATAGCACTCACTTTTGGCTAAAATGAAATAGCTCTGTGACATATAGCTGCAGATTATGGCATCTTCCTGGATTTAATGGGCAGAGGGAGTTACAGGGAGTGTGGGAATGTGATTTTCTGAGCAAGATGATAAGGGCTCTGCAATGAGCCTCCATGCTGCTTGCTGGTTCTGAAAGCTGAGCTGCAGTGAGGAGAGCTAAGTATTGCCAGATACGAAATTAGCGGGTTCATTTGTCTTCCACCTTCTACTCCTGTGACATGCTTATTCCTTCCTTCATTTTGCAAAATGACCTTGTGATCCTTACTTCCAGGATCACACTGCTTCCAGAGCAGCTGCACAGACAGCAGTGAAAAATCTGCTCCCTGCTATTACAGGGCAAAAGCGCACTCAGGTCAAAAAGCACAAGGGTGTCCTTGCAGCAGGAGTCAACTCCTGC
>NW_010401783.1:41493-44853 GCF_000710305.1 Buceros rhinoceros silvestris
CCTGCTGAAACCTTGCATCTTGCCACCTATGAGAGATTTAACGGGACTTTATCTAGCCATGATTAATGCCTGCCTTATGGGCGTGCTTGCTCTGCCTTTTCTTTTAATAACGGATTTATAAAGTCCATGACTTAGATTATAATTGTAAAATGGCTTTTCTGGCTCTGTCCCAGATCTGTGGCTCCAGAGGCCAATATCAGAATGTGCTACATAATTTGGATCTGATACCCTTTGGTTGCAGTTATGGTCAGTGCAATTGCAGCCTCGTACAATGGATTGCCTGGGAAATGGAAATGGTTGGGTTTACAGCAGAAAGTGTGCAAGGAGGAGGCACTGTGCTGTTCTGAGAGTGCTTAAACGCAGAAGAGAGGAGCATAGTTAGTTGGCCTGTTTTGGTGTGCCTGCGAATCCTTACACATGCATAGCGGGAGGTGTTGAAAAATTTAACAGAATTACTGCTGGGGATGTATCACAACCTACATATTCTGTAAGCACTTACCTCAGTTTAAGTTCAGACATAGATTAATTTAACCAGATAACTTGTTGGCATTATCTGAAAAGCAGGTTTACATCTTTCTAAAACTCTCAGATTTCTTTTGACCTTGAATTTCAAAAACATCTTTCAGTTAAGCCAGCCCAGCCATGCCGACCTCAGTACTGCAAGCTTTCTGGGGGAGTTTCACAGTGAGACTTGCCATTTGCCTGCTTCTCGCACAGGGCTTCCTCTTTCACTATCATTAATAGGATCTGGACATCTTACATCATATTCTGACATCAACAGGGTGAGAGTGAGGCGTTATGATGGCAGTACGCAGATCTTGGGAAGAAGAGGAATCAGGCCTTTTGAAAATCCTGGGCTTACCCTCATCTATAAGGACATCTGCAATTATTTCCTTCCCTGTGTGTCTGCCAGGTTGTGCTACTGCATCACATGTCGTGTAACAGCTTCACGGTGAGGTCTATGACGAGGTGAGAAAAGCATCCCCCTGATGTCCTCATCCTTCTCTCCCATTTTCCCTCAGCAGGTACTGTGGGACCTCAGCCCTCTTCCACAAGGCACTGAACAGCAGCTGCGGAAGTCAGCGATCACCAGTTAGATGTCAGCAGATACATGGCTCATGCTCGACTGCAGGCTCTGTGGCACAGGGGCTGTGTTTGCTTCCCTGTTGGAAAAGCACCTAGTACAAACTGCTCGTGCAGATCAGGATTTGCTGGATGCTAATTTCATACAAAGATGAAGCAATAACGATACTCCCACAGTTGTATGAGCTAGGCAGAGGATACACAGGCTCAGTTAAACGGAGATTTAATCTAGCGTGCACACTGTGAGTCGAAGGGAATTAGAAGTCGAGAAATAGAGAACAAAAACACATGAATGAACAGTTCAGCAAGGAAAATGAGTATAGGCTTAAGCCTGGGAGAAAGAATAAGACTAAGCAGAATAAGACTAAGTAGAAGATTACGGCTAAGTCTCCTTATTGCTTATGGCATCTGAAGCATGTGTAAGATGATGGATGCATTAATTAGCTCCGTGCATCTCAGCAGCTGAAATAGTTGGTAAGTGGGCTGAGCCATAAACCAAAATATTCCCAGCATGTGAGAGAGGCTGAGCAGGCAGCTTCAAGACGAGAAGGGAGCAAACAATGTCAGCTGCCCAACAGGAAAACATGGAATAATACCTTGAAGATACATAGTGGGGGAAAAAAATCTACCTAGTAATTCTCTCTCTTTAGTTTTGATGTGAATCTTAAAGAGAGGGTTTTTTTCCCTAATTATAGAGTGTAATTTGTGAAGTAACAAGTAAAATATTATTTTACTAACTCCCCATAACCATGTTTGCTTATGTTCACTGTCAGAATGGGGTAACTGTGTTTTATGTGAGACTGTTTTTAAAACTTAGAGCATCCCCAGAGATCTTTGAAAATTTCGATTTGCATGTGTTAGGAAACGGCTCGCAATCACATTTGATGTATACATAAATCATCCTAGAAAGTAAACCAAGAGAGGCAAATGATTTGGTGTTGATGAGATTTGTTAAATTTCTCATGAAGATAATGTAAAAAGAATTTAACAATTAAATAATCCACAGACAGCACAAATGAGCAAGCTGCAAGGATTACTGGATTTCTCTATCTTCACACTGAAATCCTAGAAGGATCATACCAAATTTAAAACATAAATTCATATTCAGGTACCTAATGCACTGACCTTTTGAGTGGGCTGAAGACTGTCACCACCAACTGATTTCAAAAGGAATTGTGGGTGATCAAATTCAGATTTTAAAATAGAGATAGGAAGGTTAAGCATGGCGTCTCTCGCACAGGACATCAGCCCTGGTGGGTTTCCAGCCCAGAACAGAGTCAAAAAACTGTGCTCAGGGGGAGTTTTGCCTTTTGGAAGTGGGGACAGTATTTGCATATGGCTGTGGAGGAAGGTGCATGTACCAAAAGTTAGGGGATTTTAAAAAATTTTTAGGTATATGGAGAATGAAGAGGGCGTTTGTTCTATACTGAACATGAGTGGGATGAAAAGAGGTGCAAACAGAGGTGAGAGCTCGTCCTGCAGCCCAATCCACCCACATGGCTGTGGCACTGCCAGGGGTGAGGGCAGCCTGAGGTGGTGGTGGGGAGCTGGAGACAAGCCACCCAGGTCACCCTGTGCTGCAGGCAGTACTGTGCCTGTGGGCAAGTGGTGTTGGGGCTGCCTCATCCCCGCTCCTGGAGCTCCAGCTCTCTTTCTTGTGGAGAGGAAAGGGATTTTCGGGCCAGCACCAGGCAGTACTTGCAGACAGATGCTTGAGAATAAGCAGCCTTCCTGCTGAGAGAAGGCAGGTGTCAGCTCCCTCAACAAACAAGCTGGGGCCTTATCCTGGGTCTGTGCTTTCCCACTGACACCCACAGGGAAAGATACACGTTGTGCAAGGGGATTTTTCCACCCCACTCGAGAGCACAACCCCACATTTACCCTACAGCTAGAAAGCACAAAATCTATGACTTCATTTTCCTTCCTTTTTCAACAATTTGTATTGTACAGGAGAGCTCCCAATCTGCAGGAGACTGTATGCAAACTGTCAAAAGTAAAACAATCTGTTAGCGCTCTGATATAACCCTGCTCTTGCAGGGTAAAGGTGCTCAGCATGTGTATTCAAGTGGTGCATATACACACACATGCATACGTATCTACACACACACACATATGCTTTCATTATTGGTTCACCACTCTGTCCAACCACAGTCTTCATTAAGAGAAGAGAATACCTCAAAAATACTACCCAAAATACCCTGACACCTCACCAAGTCTCAGTAACAGAGTCACTCAAAGTCATGGTGCCCTGTGATACCCCTATCCAACACCCCCCCC
>NW_010401784.1:0-2642 GCF_000710305.1 Buceros rhinoceros silvestris
CGGGGAAGCGGCAGGACGGCCGAGGCAGCAGGCTTTGCGAACAAACCGAACCTTATCTTAATACCAGTAAGTTTGCTATTTTAAGGTTACTCTGCGATGCCTTGAGCAAATCAAATCTGAGTTCCTGTCATCAGTATCTCCTGCAGTTGGAAACTATTTTCATGTGCCTCTGGCTCGCTTTCCCGTCATATGCAATATTTATGCTCCAAGATATTGATATGAATAGGTGTCTGAAGTCTTTCCAGTGGCGTTTAGTGGCCTGGTTGGAAAAATGCCATGTTTATTTAGAATAAGATTAACGTTTCTCTAAAAAAAAAGAAAAAAGTTGGAATTAAAGAACGGCTTCTTATTTCAGTTGCTTGTTTCACCGTGCTCTGTCAAAGGCTTTTTCCTTGTTTATCAGCTGCAGAATTCAAACCTGCATGCAAGAATGAATACCCCGTGGTTTGGCTTTAGATACTTTTAAAAGAGGTTTCTGGAAGGAGACGTTTCCCTGCTTCTCATGGTGTTGGAATAATGTCCCGTAGAGCAGGGCTTGCAGTCAATCCGAGCAGGCCAACAAATGGTTAAATCCCACTGTACGGCAGAGACAACAGGATGAACCATGAGAATAGAGTTTATGCAGGACTGTGAACTGCTGCTGCCGCCGCCGCTGCTGCTTGTGTAAAAATAGACGGCAATACATCAAATCCACAGCTTCTGCTGGCTACAATTCATACAGGGGGAAAAAAAAAAGAAAAGGCGAGCAGCTCCCTGGTAATCTCTGGAGTATAAAGTGAGGTTTGAGGATTTCTGCATGTTTGCATTCCGCAAAATGGAGCATTACCTGAAAGTTCGGGCAACTTGTGAAGCCAGGCAAACTTTCTTTGGACCCCATGGACAGGCATTCCACATACAGACCTGCTCAAAGGAACTAACCCTCTGGCTGCGCGCTTGGATAAGTGCTTAAAATGCTCCCCTCGGGCAACGGGGGAGGGAGAAACAGGTTACAGGCGATGCTTTTTAAATAAGATGTTCGTGCTACAAAGAGCTACCCATCTAAAGTAAAAACGTTCCCGTGTTCTCCAGCATATCTTTTTCTATCTGGTGGAGCATGCGTGCAGGTTCTCAAGTCTTTTTGTTGTATTTTAAATATTTGCAGCTTGCCATTGTGTCCACTGATTTCTGTTTGCATATTGTAATTTCTCTTATCTTGTTTTGATTTCTTGGTAAAGTGGAATAGATATGGATAATTCATATGTCCTGTAGCTATTATGAGTCAAGGCTGTAAGTGGATGACTTTCTGGCTCCAAAGTCCTAATTGTTTCTGAGTAGCTGGAGTATCCTGTGGGTTGTTGTCTGGCTTGTAGCATGGGTCTCAGCTGCCATAGCTTCATTTTTCCATCATGTATTATTCCTAATGCTGCTAGGAGCTGATTGGGAAACCAGCTTATATGGAAATACTGAAGATTTATTTTAATCACTAGAGTTCCTGCAGTAATTTCAAACTAGTAACAGAATAGATAATTTATGTCAATGACTTTTTCATAGTGCGGAGGAAAAAAAAGGGGGAGGGGAGAAGATTTGCTCTTAATATTAATTGTGCGTTGGATGGATTAACTGTGGGTGAGATTTTACCAACGTGCTCCTGCATTGCACTACCTATAGCAACAGTAGCATCTGTGTGCTGCTTTGGCTCGGGGGATCACCTTTACTGATCTAAAATATCGCAGGCCATGGGTACTGGAGGCACCTTTCATTTTTTGAATCATTAATGTTTGCTGTCAACATGAAACGTATTGTGTTCACACTCACATAATGACAGGACGGCATGTCGCTTAATAAAGGCCTGCATCACTGTAGCTGATCAGCGTCCCCAGTGCTTCACAGCTTAATGAAGGTGATGTACAGTAAGGTTGTGAAGATTGATAGAGAGAATCCACATGACACACATTCTGTCAGGTCTCTTTTTCTTTCCTGGGTTCATCCCCTTGGATGTTTGAAAAACTTGTTCGAAATAAAATGCAGATTATTTTTTCGTTAATATAATTAATATGGCTCAAGTCCAGTCTTCTTTTTTTTCTTTTTTCTTTTTTCTTTTTTTTTTTTTAAATTTACCTTCAAAGGCACAAAAACGTCCAAAAGGTTAATGGAGAATTATACTTAATTATAATGATTCATTATCGTCAGAGCAGTTAAGCTAATTTATTGTTTGCGCCTGAACTAAGAGAAAAGAAGTCTGTTGGAGTGAAATAACGCACAGTAATTAGCCTTTTGTGTTTAGTGACTGCTTTATCTTAAATGTTACTATAAAATTAAGGCTATAGTTATGGAATAACTATCATATCAAATAAAGGTGAGAAGACAGTAAGATGTATGATAGCAATGCAAGTGCACCTGTTACAGATGTATAGGCAAACAGTAAATATCAGCGTGTCAGATGAGGACAGTTTTAGGACTTGGACTGTTAAATCTGGCATCATCCAAAGGCCAAATATAAATTAATAACAGGAACACTTGCTACTAATGTGTCTCAGATTAGAAGCATAATGTCATATTAGGAACCATTGATTTTATTATCATGTCAACATTTGCAAGAGCATATATACTTCATATCAGCACTTAAATTTTTTTTTAGGTGACATTGCAGTCACTGTAGGGAA
>NW_010401784.1:2735-12481 GCF_000710305.1 Buceros rhinoceros silvestris
ATGAAAGCTGCAATGAGCAGGATTTTTTTTTAATAGCACTGTTTTTGTTGCTTCAGAAGCCCACTGTAGGAACTTAAAAATGCAGATTACCAAGAGTAAACATGTTTAAGTAGGTGGTTCACAGAGTGAAGCTATTTTTACAAACGAAAGCAGTAACAGATCAGCAGGATACTTTAGAAGTCTATGGTATCAGTTATAAGCTGCTGACCTCCACAACACAAACCTGAGAATGATGCTGAGAATCTACCTTTTCAGTCAAAAACTAGATTATCCTTTAATGAGATCAGAGATTTCGGCCAAGCATCAAAAAAGGTCATCTCTGCTGGAAGGTTGTATCACAACTAAAGAAGAGGAAACTCTCTTAACTTTTTTTTTTTCCTGTGATCAAAATAACGATAAAAATTTTGTGCAGTGAATATTACTTAAGTGGGATTTTGAATTCTTGAAGTTCTGTAGCCCCTTAAATAGGAAAAAAAGCAACTGCTATTTCAGAAACACATTTTGCAGCCTCTCAGCTCCCTTGCCCCTTGGCCTATTTCATGATTATCTCATAGTGTCCTAGTAGATGTAGAAGTTGTTTGGTAAATTATAGCTCGCACCAGCTGCACTGAGTCTTTGTGCCAACAGACAAAATCTTTGCTCACGGGCTGCGCTGCTGCATCCAGCCCGCGCACTGCAGACGCGTGAAGATTCCCAGAGACAAAAACCTCAATGAAATGCACCTTCAGCAGCTCTTGCGTGCATTGTTGTAAAAGGCGGTCCTCGCCAGAGTGACATAACCGATACTGAGCTATTCACATCCGTGGACACTGTGCTAGCGTCCTCCAGACATCTGTCTTCAGAAAGTGGCACTTTCTGGGTTGACTTCAGTCCAAATAAATGTTGGGAAATCATTCAAACCACCTAGCCAACTGACAGGAGTCGAGGAGGACCAGCTGTTGGCCATTCTTAACACAATGCTAGAAATACTCAAGGTGGAAGCCCTTAGTCTCAGCTGACTTTAAATGGCCTTTAACTATTCAGCGCCTGGTGCCTTTGCAGCGTTATCTGTGTTTTGCTGTATACCCGTATCAACGTAGATGTTTGGAGATGAGTTACAAGGGTTTGTGGTACAGTGCAGGGGGAATTACTTAATCGAGCAGCATTGACGTATGGGTCTTCACTATTTGCCAAGCTGTTACTATGTGTTTTCCAGAATGAGGAAGTGGTTTTGGTGGACACTCTACCATTTCAATCGCCATGCTAAAGTGGATGTGTTACTAATTTTTTCTTGTTTAGTAGGTCAGTTAATACCCTATCTAGCTTTATACTAGCATGTAAAAGGATACTTATTTCAGGTTTGTTTTTATCACTACTCTCTTCGTAAGTCATGGAAACAAAAACATTTTACACTGCTAAAGAGGATCTGTACAGACTAGACTTTGTTTACTACTGCAAACAAAATGTTTCACAGACCCTCTATGTTAGGATTACTGAATCAGGCTGCCAGAGGAGGAAAACCCATTTGGTTCCCTCACTGCAGCCACTGTCTGGGGACACTTAGGAAACTGGGACAATATACTCTGGCTGGGACCATATACACATTCACATCAAGCAGGTGAAAGGCTGCGTGAACTATGCCTGTCACCCAAAGGTGAGTATAGGGATATTTCAGAACACACTTTGGTTGCCAGGACCCTGACATGGCTTGTAGTCTGTGCATCATTCAGTGCATTGGGCAAAGAGTACAGCAGCATCACTGACCCGTACTTTTTTATGCCCATATGGTAGCCACCACCATGACTGACCTCAAGGATTACAGTGAGGATCTGTAGAAGTGAAAGTGTGACTATCTCCAGCTTGAGCTAGCCTCCAGGGCTGAAGGCTGTAACAGGCTGTGCCTCTTTAACCTGAATGCATCAGGAAATGCGTGACAGACCTTGCCCAGAGGTATTCATCTGTAACTTCTACCTGCACTGGTTCACTCTGAAGCCAGAGAATAAGGCCATGCTTTGGCTTCTGCAGTTGGATTAATAAATCTTTGAACACAATTGTTATTAAAGAGTAGAGGGAGAAGGAAAGTTGTTGCCTCTGGACAGAGGTGTGATAGAGAATGCAGCTTATGTCCTCCTGTTTCCCCTTCTCCTTTGCATACCTGTATAAAGCTACCAATGTTCTAATACTTAGTAGGTTTTTTTTTCCCAGAAACAAAGTCAATTCTAGTGACCCTGTGCCATAGCTTAATTGAGGCTTAATTCTTATCACATGATATGAAAGTTAATAGATTCCTGGTAATTAATGAGACTATTTCTGTGTTGCTGTTTCCTGCAGTGTGCTGCTCTGGTTGGTGAAGACCAGCCTCTTTGCCCTGATCTCCCAGAACTTGACCTCTCCGAACTAGATGTGAATGACCTGGATGCAGACAGCTTTCTGGGGGGACTCAAGTGGTACAGTGACCAGTCAGAGATCATCTCCAATCAGTACAGCAATGAACCTGCCAATATATTCGAGGTAAGGCAAGGCAATGCAAGTGGATGTTGCAAAGTCCTTGCTTGCTTTTTTTCTAATTTTTTTCGTAGCCTGGTGGACGACAGTTATCCCCTAAGAGACAGCAAACATGGTGATGTGTTACCGATTCTGACTGGCACACTTAATCCTTATGCTCAAAACCAGGCCTGCAATCTGGAGAGAGGTGAAAAAAACCTTGAAAGGAATTAAATGAAACTTTTGATCATTGAAGAAACATAGCTGAAGAGTGCCTGAAGTGCGCTGCCCTGTGGCATCATGGCGAGGAGTTGCACAGTCATCAGCTACAAAGACAAACAAAAGTTGAAACGTGTTTGTTGTCTTCCACTTGCATTCCCCAGCAAGAAAAGGAGTGCAGTACAGCAGCTAGCTGATGAGTAGCTAGAGCATTTCTAGGAAAGGTTTTTACCACTTGGAGCCTTACTGTGCAAGGCACTTGCACGCAAATTGAGAGGTCCTTGTAGTTGATATATAGGGAAGAAAAAGGGTGAATGTGGAAGAGAAGGCAGTGAGGGCTGTCAGTAGCTCAGGAACCAGCACATTGTTTGGGATGTTTCATAGATCTCCTGGTGGAGAGCAGTTTTAAAGTAGAATGGTGGTAGGAGGAATTTAAACGTTTTCTTTACAGCTCTGCCTTGAGGATCAAGGTGTACAAGAGGAGGGTTACTGTCTATTTCTGTCTCCAGTCTTCTTTATTCTGTTGTGTAAAGCCTTCATGATTGTCTGCCTCGTGGTTACAGGGCAGAGGCAGTCATGCACCTCCTGAACCCTAACCTCCTTCCCTCGTTGATGACAGGCAGTGCAGTAGATCGTCCACTGACCGAGAAATTGGACAATAAATTGATTAGCTGGCACAAAGACCTTGTGCAACAGCAAGCCACGGGTGCTGCCTCTAACGTAGGTACCGCAGCTCCAGGAAGTATGGCTGGCCTGCTGGCTGGGGGAGCCCCGAATTACCATGATGGAGTTTAAAGGCTAGAAAAGATTAACTGAACTGATATAGTAGAATGCTTACCTAAGAGGTCCTGAATGAAATTCTTCTTTTTTGTATACCGCTCTAAACCCACAGTGATCTCCCTAATGCAGATGGAGTTACTCCAGATCAGTTACCAGTGTAATTGATGGCAGAAACTGATCCTCTCTATTCACTTCCTATCATTTACACCCAAGTAACTTGTAAATAGTTTTATTCAAATGAAATTGAAATTAGCCCTGCAAAGCCTTGTGCTTAGGCCCTCTTTTTTTTATTAGTTGTATAATGTTCCATGTCTTGTTTTACAAAGTTTCCAAACTCCATCTTGTTCTTGAATTGCAGTTGTACCGCCTCAGGCAGGGTACTGTGTGTTGGTGTGTAGGTTTGGATGGTTGGTAGTTAAGAGGCAGGGGGTGCACGGGACACATTTGCAGCTAGCATGGTAGAAAGTGGCTTTGCCTTTTTTATAACTGAGGGGATGTTTTTCCTCATTCATCAAAAGCCAAATGCAGAGGCATTTTCCTTTTGGAAAAAAATCAGTTGAAGATGCAGACTTCCAAGGTGTAAGTTCCAGAGAAATAATATAATTAAGCATCTACCAACTGTTAGCACGCATATTGTTCCAGTAAAACTAGAGGAACTTGACCACAGGCTTGTGGCTTGCCCTGTGCATAACTGCCTGGCTGCACTGGTGATCACAGCTGCCAAGTACAAAATTGTCTTGGATAGGTAGTGATGATTCCTCGACACACCTTGTATAGGAATTGTCACTTCCTGTATGTGAAAATTCCCATTCTGAATGTTGCATGTTGCAAACAGGAAGACAGCCAGGTAGACTTGTACTTAACTTCCTTGGGAAGCGGTGACATGAGATACTGGTTGTTATGTGTAACCTCTCACAGGCGCGTTTAGGTGCATCTGAGGATGAGCAGCCCTAGTGTGAAGAAACAGGTGGTGTGCAGCTGGAGGAATACATCTAGGCAGCAACTAATAGGTCAGAGATTATTAATAGTTTGGAAATGAAATATGCTGATTCTTTCCTAGTGGGAAAATTCTGTTGTCCTTTTTGAAAATGCCTGGATTTCTTCATGTCCATCAGCTTCAGTTGCAGGCTGCCTGTCTCTGACAGCACAGCTTGGCCCATGCTGACTTACCTGTAGGCTAATAATTGTGCTCTAATAGCGTTTTGCAATAGTCCAGTGCAAAATTAGACTGTTTTCAGCGTCATAGTGTGTTTATATTTATATTTCTTGGGTTTTTGGCCTAGGAAGGTGGGAATGAAACAGTTATTTTCTCCTGTCATACATTAACACTGTCTCTGTTCTCCAGCGTGCAGCTGGAAACCTTGCACTATTTCTTGCTTCTGCCTCTCTGTAATGTGACGACTGGGGGTGCTCAAGAACAGAAGAAGATGTCTTCTTCCTCCAGAGATTGTCTCACATGTTCTGTGAGGAACTATTTGTTTTAGCTGAGAGAATGGAAGTTCTGTGCAGTTTCCCATTTTGTAATCTCTAGATTTCTCCATATTGATCTGCACTTTTTTTTCTTTTTAAAGAAAATAATTCTTTTACTATTTTTTTTTCTCTTATGTAATTGTGGGAGTAGTATGTTTTATCTTACTTAAGTTTCCAGATGTGGCCTTGTCATACAAAAATAGTCATACGGTCTCTTTGGGGTGGAAAGAAAAGAACCAGAATGGCAAACAAATGTTGAGAATTCTAAGAGCAATTTTAATAAAGGCTTGCATTTCATAAAGTGAGTTTTCAAGCTTCCTGTAAATCATGACCCTGGAAGCTCACTTGGGCCGAGCACCCACAAACTTATATGCTCCCAGTGACACTGGGAGTCTCACAGACTAGAACTTATTAATAGTTATGGTAGCAACCACGAGGGAGATAAAGGTCCAATTATTCCAGATAGTATGTAACTTTTGAACATAAATCCCTGCTCTCATCTGCTTAGGTGTGATGACATGCTAGCCTTTGCCCTAGTCCTAAAACACAGCAGTGTTTTGTAGATGCACCTAATCCATCATTGTGATTTTGTACTCACATGCCAATGTAACCGATATTAGCCCCAAATCAAGCCTATACCATCTGCCCTAGCATGGAGGCTCTTCTTATCAATGTCTGTGCATATACATGTTATGAACTAGTTGATTTTGTTCTATGCACAGCTTGATCACTTCTGTTTTTCACCTAGTTTTCTTCGGCTGTTGTTCTGACTACTAGAAAGATAAAATGAAGGAGTTCTTGCGCCTCAGGGCACTGTCTGTTGACACAAGTTCATGCAAGTAAATAGTTAACAAGTCACCCAAGACTACCATTCACTTTCACGATTTGCTTCTGCGAAGAACTAGACTTTAAAAAATTGTATTCATAAAAAATCGATTTGGCTACTTTTTAGAAAATCAGAACAATTAGTTTTTCGTTCTCAAAGCCAGTGCTATGTGAAAATGTGAACAACCATTCAAATTAATATGGCACGTATGAGAAGGCTTTTTCGCGAAGTTCATGAAGACTGTTGTCCTGTGAGGCTCTTTCAAATATACTATACCCTATCATACAAGGTTAGTCATGTTCAAAATTATTTATGACCCATACCTAGCAGTATGGAGGGAGAAGGTGTCTGTGGTAGATATATCTCTTTGTTGGCATTGCTTACAAATAACCCAAATGATGTTAAGAGAAAATGCATCCCATAGATAGGCAATAACCTGTTAAAGTGTTATGAACTTGTGTGTAAAATCATAAAGATTTGTAAGTATGGTATTCTCATGCTTGGCCAAATACTTCTTCTTTAGCCTTCAGAAAGACTTCAGAAAACCCGCATTGTTTGCCCTTCTATGGATTTCATTTATTTATGTGATTCTGTATTCCAGAGAGAAGCTCACCATATTTGACAACTTAATTTTTAGTTGTTTTGCATGGGTGTAACCCAGGTTACTTTTCAAGACCATGCTATGTGCCATGCATTTGTAAAGCCTAAATAGGCTACTGTGTTTTATTGTAGGCAGCCAAAACCCGCTGTATTACAAGCAATGAGAAAGTGGGCAGAGAAGGAGATGCACAGTGAAATGCATACTGTTTTGCCCCTGACAGCAGGGAAATTCATGGAGATAAATGATTTCCTATTTATTTGGAAGGGTTTGCATCAGGAAGGTGATGAGGGTAGAGGAGAGCCTTAAACATCACCAGGGTAATTTACATGGGTTCAGATTATAAACTCCCTCATGATCTGTGGCGCTGCCAGTCTCTTTCACTATTTCAGGTTATTCATTCAAGGTTTGCAGCCAGATTGATTAATGAATTACCAGATCTTGCGTAAAATGACTTGGCCTGACTTTTAAACAGCCGCCAATGTTTTCTTTGCCAGTCTTGTGACTGGTGTTAATGGGTTCCAGAGAGCTGAACCTATATAGACTTTCTGTACTGGCCTTTCCTAGTATTTTTTCCACTTTCTAATTTTCTCCAAAACTAGTAGCCCAGGGCAGGCAGTTCAAGGAGATATAATCTCAGGGAAGAAAAAGACATAGTAGTCAAATCCTTGATGGCTAATGCCCTTCAGTGCCAAATCAGCATGATTTATCATAGCCATCTATTCAGCACAACAGAGGCTGGAGGTGAGCTGCATGGTGTACCTCACACAATATGCATAACTAGAGCTCTGAACTTTGAAGAAAAGCCTCAGAGCTATTTGCAAAGTGCTGGTGCTTAGTGAATACTAAATTACATTTAGGAAATAGTCTACTGCTACCAGTTATACTTCATTTTTATTCTTGACACAGACACCTAAATCAGAGAACAGTAACATTTCAGAGATTATGGTAGCAGTTTGGGTATGTTCCAACACTATAATAGGATCAGAATTTTAAGGCCTTTTTTATTATTACCAATAGTCACTTAGTTTCTACTGCAGCGTACTTTGTAGGGAATTACAGCTTTTACTAAAAAGATTAAAATGCTATTATGCAAATGATTGCAGTATGTTATTATGTTTACAAATTAACATCCATGGCTCAACACACAAATTAACTAACTATTCCATCTATATTATTAAGGATTTAATAAAGTAACTGTTGATAAAAATGAGGAGCTTGGAACAGTTAATAGGAACTGATTGTGATTTAACATAGAACTTTAACATTGTGTTTAATGTCCTAGATGGTATAATGGCAGAATAAAGCTTATCAAAGTGCTAAAAAGAACTGAGATTGTGTGAATGGCATAGCAGCATGTCTGAGGCCTCAGAGAGCACAAACTAAATAGCTCTGGGCCGTAACGTAGAGCGGGCAGCGTATCGGTGAATCTGAAGGTAGCACAGGGCCATGTCATATCAATATGTAGTTTCCTACTCTACTAAGTGAGTAGGTTTTTTTGAAATTCAGATTCATACACATTGAATGTTTTACGTGATAGGCACACATAGGGTACTTGGGAACTTGTGTCCCTTTAAAATGCATCCTGTAATGAAATGCTTCTGTGGCAAATGGGATTTCACTGCAGAGAGTATCGCTGTATGGCAAAAACGGGGAAGGCTGAGTTCAGGCTGAGATGACTTTACAAACAGCACTGCAAATTGCTATTCCTAGCAGTTCATAAGAGATCATAAAAGCAAACAGATAAGAGCCACTGAGGTCCTAGGGAAATGAATGTACAGTATGTGGTTACAGGATAGATTTAGTAGGGAGACCGACAACATTGTAGGTTTAATGCAACAATAAACATAAAAAGCAGAAGATGCAGATTTGGGATAGGAAACTTTATAAGAACAGTAAAAGGTAACAATGTCTCATAAAAACGGCTTGCGAGACGAGGAGAAAGACCCTCAGTTCCAGGGGAAGTAAATAGCAGGGAAAGGGCAAAAATGCCACAATTTTTATCTTCCTAAGGGCACAATGTCACGTTTCTTGTGTTCAAATGTGTTACCTTTTCCATTGTCTTGGCCCTGGTTTCTGCATTTGCTAAATAGGAGACCAGCACAATAACATTACATCTGTGAGGACGATGTATGTAAACTATAATCGTGACTAGTTATGCTGACATTTAAAAAGGCTCAAGTGGTAAGTGGAATTTATTTTATTCGAACTAGCTGCTATGTAATTGGGAAGAGTTTATGCAAATGCTCTCTATCTAGTGTTAGCAAGGTGTTCTGCTGCTCCTCCCTTTTCCTACCCGCTTGGACAAACTACAAACTGTCTAAATGCGTCTCTGTTTTAATGCAAGAGCCTTGCATGTTGGTTGAAACCTTAAGGCAGGAAAAAGTACCAAATGAGTACCAAAAAACAATTGCTTTGAAAGCTTACTGTTTGATGTATGAGGCCACCAAGACCGTTCCCCAGGCACACAATCAAGAAAATACAACTGATCCCCTTCACAGTCCCATTAAGGAGATATTTCACCTGGAGCAGCTGTGGCTTGAGATGCTCATCCTGTCTCTGCTCTGCTGAGCACCTGTCCATTGTGCAAGAGGGAAGACTAACGCTCACCAGAACAGTTGTAAGCTAATTAGGTCATTGGACGAACGTCTTGGCCGGTGTTAAAACCAGCCCTTGAGGACACCGTGTTACACTGTGTTCCCACTGGCTACGTATCTAAATACAAACTGGTGTCAGCTGCCATGCAGACAAAAATGTAATAGCCTCCTTTCACAGAGGTCATCTTAAATCCACTTTGGTCACAGTCACACTCCACATCTGTTTTAGTGAGATGCAGCTTCTTAAGGTGGCATTTGGACTTCATAAGCACGCAAACAACTGAGCTATAAATTGCTACTGCTGGAGTTATTTTGAATAAGTGTATACTGTTTCATATTTATAATGGTGAGGCTTCATAATATTCGCAGTGAATATATAACACAGATCAGTTCAACAAGCATGAAATTGTATGTTGTCAACTTGTCACATAAATAGAGCCATATTCTAGCTTACGATAATGTTGAACTAAATATTTTCTCCCTAGAACTGCAGAAAGGGTCACAAAAAAGTGGGACAGTGGCTCTGTCTCTTAGAATAACACTGCCGGAGTCATTGCTAGTGGGAAGTAAATATTTCTGATAAGATTCTTCTGGTTTTTTTCTTACCCATTTGCCTAACAACAGCAACAGAAAGTTTGCCTTTCTTAGACAAATGCTAATTGGCTAAACTGTTAAATTTATTTCACTTAATGGTTTTATTTCTCCTGTAACCTATTTTCTTTTTTGTTTTTATTGTTGCTATTTTTGCACTGTGCATCGTTGCTAATTGCTACTAAATGCACCATCTTAACCC
>NW_010401784.1:12562-41625 GCF_000710305.1 Buceros rhinoceros silvestris
TCTTCCTCTGCTGCCCCATCCCACTTAACATTAACTTGGGCCCATGCCATTACAGAAGGATAAAATCGTAGCAAGGCTTAATTTAGGATTATTTTTTTCTTTTTTTCTTAGTGCCATGAACCAACCTATTGTGCACATGTACGTCAGGAAATCGCACTGAGCATATCTGTTGCAGGGAGAAAGTTTTGGTATTGAATTATGTCAAACTACCTTTTTTCCCCATGAGCAGAAAAAAATACAAAGAAGAGTGTGTGTGTACATATGTGTATCTGTGAAAACTTACCCACTTGTAGCTCTTCTTGTACTAGAGTGGTTAATACTCAGATGCATCAGAAATTTGCTACCTTTCTGGAGAAGTGCCCCCTGGCAGCTTTTTGGGCTTTTTTTTTCTCCAGTGTCTGATTTTTATCGTGATAAGATTGTGCAGGTGCATATGGGAACCTAATGCCTACGTTTGCAAGTGACAGACTGCAGCATCAGCACGCACAGGCACCTGACTGTGTGCATGCATACTGAGCCGTGGAGGCTCTTTTCAGGTCTTGGTGGAAATCAGCCCCTTCGCAATGCATAGCTGGTGGCTTTGGCTGAGAGTTCTGCACAATGGAGCAACAGCCTTGCTTTGTAATGATTGAGAAATTAATTAGCGCTTTGTGGTGGTGATGAGTCTGAAGGGCCATGATTGGAGGTTGCTTTTTACCACATGCAGTAATCACTGGGTTTTGTTTATGAAAGCACAGACCAAAGCCTGAGCTGTGTGATGCACTGGAATAATCCATTTCTTCACACACATCTGTGCTGTTGTGCTTTACTGTGAGTTACACAATGGGGTGCTGGTCCAAAGTGGCAGCCTTGGGCAAGTGTTGTTGACTTGTTGATTTATGACAGCTTTGAGTTTCCTGTACTGCTCACAGCCATCTAGCTCATCACATAGAGTCCTGGAGGATAAGCCCTTCCAAGCATATTACATGGTTAGAGGTGTCAAGTGGGCAGAGAGAACTTCCTACGCTTCTACACTTCTGTCTGCTGCCGCATCTGCTCCTTGAGGGCTCAACAATATTAAATCATTGTAAGGATTTGGACGGGCACTCCATTAAGTGGTGTGATAGGCTGCAGAACTCTTCTACAGGACATATGCTTGCCTGAAGATAGAGAAATTGGGTGGGAAACTTGTTTCTTACTCAAGAGATTACTTGCAAGGAGGTGGTGATAATGGTTATCTGGAGAATTGGTTTGGTCAGAGTAACATTCTGCTTCCCCGTGAGCTGCTAGAAGAAACAATTGTGAGTTTTGTCCTGGAATGATAGGGAACTCAAAATTATTTCTGAAAGTACTCCTAAACCTTTGTGGGAAAAAAAAAAAAACAATTGTTTTTCTCCCAAGTTGCTGTTTAAGCAGTGACGTAATGATTCAGAAACTGCATAGGAGAGCACAGATAATGAACGTTCTGGAAGTGAGACTTCTCACTGGGATTTTGACTTTGGTGAGAACACTGCGAGCTTGCACATTTCCCCAGAGCAGTCAGTGACCCTAAGCGAAAAGCAGGCATGATGAGAATTTTGAAAATCTTCTAGTATTCAGGATTTTTTTTTTAATATGCATCAGTTGACTAGCTGCGTCTATTGAAAATGTGCTCCATTCTGTCAGGCATTGTGGGTTGAGACTGAGTGAAAAGGACAAATAACAAGTGATAGGACTAGAGGAAGTGACCTTAAGTTGCACCAGGAGAGATTCAGGTTGGATATTAGGAAAAATTTCCTCAGAGAAATGGTGGTAAAGCATTGAAACAGTCTGCCTAGGGAGGTGGTGGAGTCCCCGTCCCTGGAAGTGTTTAAAAGATGTGTAGTTGTGGTGCTGAGGGATATGGATTAGGGAACCTGGTAGTGCAGAGTGAATGGTTGGACTTGATGATCTTAAGGGTCTCTTCTAAGCAAAATGATTCCATGATATTGGGCCTATTATCAGGAGGTCTTGTTGGTGAGGTGTGGACGGCCAGATGGTGCAGGTGACAGTGTGGCTGTTAAAGGATAAAAAATGAACTTGGAGTGGGGGAGAGTTTTCCAGAATCACAGAATGATTGAGGTGGGGAGGGACCTCAGGAGGACATTTGGTCCAACCCCACCTGTTTGAGTAGGGCCGCTTAAAGCAGGAAGTTCAGGAATTATTTCTGTGTTCCTCTGCTGCTGCTTTTTCCCCTGAAAATGACACTTTATTAGAACTGGTAATGAGTTCCTGATCCTATTTGGAAAATCGTACACTATAGTCTTAAGCAACTATGGAATCTCCAGGAGGCGTGTCTGTATATAGCATAAAGCCCATCGTGGCCAAATCCTAGTTTTTAGAGGAAGATGGGTGGCTGTCAAGAGATTTCTCAGCCTGGCCTTGGTTTTCATGTAGTATTTTCATATAAGGAAACCTACCTTTTGGGCTAGTCTTAGCTTCCACAGTTCCTTAGCTTGTACATTTTCACAGGCTTGTTGTAGGACTACTGAAATCTTACAATTGTTAGGAAAAAGGGATGCATATGCATTATTTTAATAAACAAAAACCTAAGTGTATGCTTACTGACATCTGGTTGGATGTGCCCTGCCCTGCAAGGTATTTGACCCTCCAGGCATGTACAAAAGGAGCAATAGGCTTTTATTTCTACCTATCTAGGGGAAACATGCATTTTTAAAATTCCTTTCCTGGTTATGTGTTTGCTTTGCTTTTTTCCCCCTACCAGGACTAGTGTAGATTTTCTTGGCTGTATTGACTGTCCTTAAAAGCCCAACAAGCACTCTTCACAGCAGTATGAAGATATCAGGCAAAACATTACCAATTGTCACCTCAATTACATCTCAAGAAAAGCCAGAAAAACTTGCCATTTTTTTTTCCTAAGACATAAGAAAATACCACACAGTCCTTAACGCTAAAGAGACACTCATCCATTTCCAGTGAAAGGGTGTCAAACTGCTTCTGCTTGTATGTGACGGGAGTGTTGCTATCTCTTGTCATTTTCTTTGCTGTTGATCCCACTCTCATATAGGAGGGGTCAGGTCAAATGCCTCTTTGGAGACCAAGTCTCCCATTTGCAGCAGGAAATCTCTGGGGTGGAGAGGATAACGTTACAAAACAGTGGCTAACATTACAAAACAGCTCTGCTGCCTCCGGCACAGTCTAGAGCATCACAGACCAATAACTCCTATCGTGTCACTCTTGCAGCACCTTATTATCTATGTTTTTCTGTAAATCCAATCCAAGACTGTCATTACTAGTTTCAGGTAGGTGAACACCATCTGGGTGAAATAACCATGTACCAGTGATGAGCTGGAGGGGGGTTTTGTTAGTTAATCATCCCTACCCGCACTTTGATGAGTTAATTTGTCTGTCGAGCCATGGAGAAGCCCCAAAGAGCTCCCAGGAGCCCCTTCTTAAAATTCTGTCGACAAATGGGAAGATAGGGATGATTTCACTCTTTTTGCTGGAGCCTGTGCTATCTATGATAGTGCTAAATCATCCATAATGCATAACTTTCTATGCAATCTTTTTGTTACAGTTCTGGCCACACATTACTTCTTTGTGCGTTTACTTTTTAAACTTTGTCACTGGATACCTAATCCTCCTGAAAACCTCATCTCATTAATTAAGATTAAATGCAGTGCTTCCATGTGGCCTTTTAGTAGATGGCATGCCAGGTTCCTTGGCCGTGATGCTGGGCAATACGTGCCTTTTTTTTTTTTTTTCCAGTTACTAAACACAGTCTTTATTTACTTGTCTCATAGTGATGCCTTAAAACAATGCCAGGTTCCTTGGCCGTGATTGGGGGAAATACGTCCTTTTTTTTTTTTTTTCCAGTTACTAAACACAGTCTTTATTTACTTGTCTCATAGTGATGCCTTAAAACACTGTAGCAGGGGGATAGTCCCATTATGTGTACTAGTGACCACCCCATTTCTGGTTTATGCTGTGCACTTTGAAGTCCTTGGAAGGAGGAAAGGTAGCGAAAGAAGAAAAGAGCTGGTTCTTGGGGCTTGTGAGTCTTGAAAATAAATTCCAGTTATTCTTCCTTCAGAGGCCTGGAAGCACTCCTGTCTAGCCAGGCTCCTCCTCTTCCCAGCCAGCTGGAGGCAGTTAAACCCCTGAGCTTGCCCAGCCCAGGGTATAAAGTTCTAACCTACAACACAGCTAGAAGATGCTAGTTTGAAGTTGCAGTTTTGTCAACATGATTTGAGACTTGTTTATCTCCATATTTAAGAAGAATTAAATTTAACAAATCAAAAAAGCCAAAACCAAACAAAAACTCCCAAAAGACTAGGAAGCTAAGAAGTACTATTACTTACAACATGCTGTGCTCCCTTTTTAAGTAGTCAGACAGGGCTTATTAGATATGATACTGTGCTCTTACAGCCAGATCAGGACTAGCTCTTGCAAGGCCATTAGTATGCCTCTGCATAGTGCTGATGGGTACTGTGGGTGGATTTATTAACTTTCACTCAATATTGATGTTTCTCCTAGGCTCTGTTCTGAGAGAGAGCAAATCTCTTCTGCAGGAACACAGGGAAAGTGATGGAGAGACACTGGAGTAAATCTCTACAAGTCAGTTGGGATCCTACTGAGCTGTGAGCTCTGGCTAGAGGCGACCATCATATACCAAGGAAGTTCCTGTGGAGTTAGTATCTCTGTATTGTGTTTTCAGGACTTGGTCAGGAAGGATTGTATGGCCGTGTCCTGTACAGACCCAAATGGTGTCCGGGAATTTGCACTCCGCTGCAACTGCCTAGGGAGCTTTCCCAGAGTACCAGGGAGCAGGACTCATGTCAGGGTCTCCACAGGAAGTCAGTTCCAGTCCAGTGTGGTCAGAGCTAATAGGGAGGGCTAATTCTCTGCTGGACCATCAGCATCACTTAACATCCTGCTCCCAGCACTTGCAGCTCTTTGAAAACTGTCCAGATGCACTTCTGTTGCCTCTTTGTGAACCTTGTCTGGGCCCAACAGGGCTTGTTAGGGGCAACCTGTGCTGCACGGAGGATGTTGTTCTCTTTCTGGATCTCTCACAAGATTAGACTTGTGAAACTTCAAATTTTAGATCCAAAGCTAAAGAAGGAATAAGACCTGTTCCTAAAATTCAACCTCTAGTAGTTCCTATTTACCAGTCCGTTTTTGGAAATTGTGTATGTATGTTCTTAAAAATGTGTCTTGGCCCAGCACGCATGACAGAAACCTTTTGGGAAATGGCTTTTGTGGGTACTGGGCCTTTCAGTCAGTCCAGCTTGAAATATCCAGGAATGCTGCCTGTTATTCCATGTTGTACCATGCGCACATCAAGAACTTCAAATCAGACCCTTGCACTTATCTCCCCTTATTAGCTCCTACACGATCTCTCCAGCTTGCCCTCCATCACTATAGTGTTACCTATTTGCCACAGCTTCTGTTTTTCCCCAACTGGAGTTCACAGCGATGAACAAAACTCTCATGTCTCTTGTCCTTCTCTACACCTGCTTCTGGGAGTGCAATGACAGATACCAATTTTAGTGTGTGGCAATGTTACCACTCTGTTTACAGCAGATTTAAGAGTTTACATTAGGCCACAGTGTTATCTTCCAGTTTTCCTAATTCTATCTGCTGGCAGTCCCAGTTATGTGGTTGGGGTGGCTGCCCCTGTCCTAAAGGAATTTGTGTCAGTTTCTGCAGGGACAAATCCTCCCTGCGCTAAACCGCTTTGCAGTATTTGCTCAAACTGAAATTTTGACAAAGACATTCTGTCCACATCCGCCAGAAGAGATTGCTTTTTTTTTTTTTCCAGATGCACTTGGAGGTAGATGTGTTGGAAGCTGCCTGTACCTGGCTGATAACTGAGACTGAGCATCTATGTAGCACGATCCATGCCCTTTTCTAATTTGTCTTTGAATGACAAATCTGTCTTCACTGAGTCAGCAAAAGAAGAGATCCTACAGTAGAATTCATTGCCCTTCTATCTCTTTTAACAGAGCGGTTAGGTTTTCCCAATTCCTTCCCCAAATCAGTCTTTAAAAGAGCTCTTATAAAGACATCCCTCCAATGTATTGGCCAGAACTGCATTATATTCTTTTAGTCATTTCTGATCAAGACTCATCACGTACCATTATTTCTTTAGAATCCCTCTCTAACCATAGTGGTATATTCATAATTACATAAAGAATTCATATCTTTGTGCAAATCAAAATTGCAGAGATTTGGAGATAGTCCACATTAGTCCTCATCACTGTTGCCCCTAGAAAGTCAGATCTAAGAGTTTAGTGTGGATGACCTAAAAAAAGAAAAGCAGATTTCATTGCAGACTTAGGTGTTTCACACGGTTACCACATGAAAATTAGCCAAAGTTCTCTTGAGAGGCTTTAAGATGAGAAATTGGTTAAGATTTGCATGGCTTGAGATTTCATTGCTAGTGCTCTATTCCATTCTAAAATGACATCTTTTTCTAACTTTGAAACTGCTAATTGGAAAGCCAAGCCATTCTCAAGGGAGAGGCCTTAGCAAAATAAGTGTGTAAGAAAGATGGCAGAGCAATAGTGTGGTGCAGTAACTTGCTTGTTTTCAATAGCAAAGGAGTCAAAATGCTCATAGACTTGCAATGAAACTCGAGAAAAATATTACTGACTGCTATTTAAATGTCTGAATCCATCTGAATTTTTGCTGTGCAAAGAAAATGCGTCTCCTGGTGCCAAATTTGCAAAGTCCAAAATTCCTGCTTCTTGAGTGCTTGTACTTTTGAATATGTGCAGATGTCCTTTCTGGTTCCAAAAGCTGGTCAACTGATGAAGGATGAGGGCCACTTCACCCGATGTTGTTCCTCTCTGGAATCCAGTAATTGTTTTGCGTTAGGGTGTAGTTGTACCTATAGGTATTTGACAAACTTGCCAATTAAGACTCTGTAACTCTTGAGTATCTTCCAAAATTGCATTCCATGATTTGGTTAGATTGTATTTCACCTTATCTCTAACCTACTTGTTTCAATAAGTACACCATATCTAGCCTATCTTCTCCCACCTTATACACAAGGAAAATCTTCGGGACTTAATCAGTTGCTGGTGTTCATGGCACAATTCCTCATCCTAATTCCAGTTTACTCTGCCTGATATCCCACAAATGCCTTTGAGAAAGTATTTTATCCCTGATCCTCTGCCAAAGACACTTTCTTCCTCCATTACTGCTGTCTGACTTCTGTGGTCTTTGTGACAACCATTGCAGGCTGTGGTAGATGACCCAGTCTTACATACAAAAGCCTGCAAATGAGTTCTGTGTCTCAAGCTGTCACTTCAGCTCCTAAGGTCCCTAACAGCAGATCCCTGATCTTGACCTATTACTATAGCCAGAAAGTGTAGTCTCTTTACTAGCAAATAAAAAAATGGGAAAAGTATACAGTAAAAAGGGGGGCAGCAACACAACAGCTTTTTCTTCTCTTTTTCTGTCTGATGGGTGATGAGACATTGCAGGCACCCCATGCACTGCCCTCCTGCAGACTTTGCTCCTTGGAGCCCATGTGCAATAAAGCTACCGTCACAGCAGCGTGATGGGGATGAACAGGGGTTGATTGTGTGAATATTTCTGTTTTAAGTACCATCCAAATTCTAAAGTGGAATGTTTTCCTACTTGGCTTAGAGAGATTTGGTGATCTTTGAGATGAAGCTCTGCTGACCCCTCAGTTCACTTTCTCCTGCTTGTCTTTCCTTGGGGCAAACCTGCCTGTGAGACTATGTACAAGTAATGACTTACCCAGACAGCTTTGGATGTTTTCTGTTTTTATCTTCCCGAAGTAAGTTACACGAACAGAGGGACCCACTCAAACAATACATTTTATGGACTCCTTGTTTTTCCAAGACGTTTGCTGAGTTACTGTTATATTGTAGCCTCTTCCTCCTGTTTTGGAGAGTTGGCCCAGCTTTTCATATTTAGCTAGATGGTCTCTGTGCTCGTTTTTGAACTCAGTCATGACCATGTTCCTTCCCGCTAGTCCAAACTTGTCTATTTTGCTGCAGTGCGCTGATGTTCTCTCTAACATCCACTATGTCATACAGCTATCCTGTGGCTTTCTGATATGGAGATACAACTGACACACCAGCCTTCTTGTGTTGTGGCCATTCACTACTGTCTTTCTGTTAACTTCTTCTGTTAACTGTTAACTTCCTCTGAAAAACTGTACAAACAATGGCAAAATCACCAAGTTCCGTGAATGTATAAAATAAGCCTCCCCTTAGTTATGTCACTGTGACCCCAACACTTCCAGTCCTCTTTTGTCAACTGGAAGCTCAGCTGCAAGTGCTTTGGGACAGGGACTGTGTGCCCCATTGGCAGCAGTGAAATACTGCCCCCTGCTTGGAAGGGGAGGCTGGTATCACTGGTTTGAGCCTTGCCCTCTGCCATGCCTGTGGGCATACTCTGGCCTGAGAAGCTGGTTAATCTCTGCACATCAAATCCGCTGCTATAAAGTGAGGATTATAATCCTCCTTTCTTGATCTTGGCTGTTTGAAGTACTGAGTACTTACCACAGATACTTTCTCTGACCATGTGACTAGAGATCATTCAGTGCAATAGGTCTGTTGTCTTGGTAGTGCTAGACTAACACTTAATCAGGAGAAATTTAAATTGCACGAGGTGAATAGTAATGTTAATCATCATAGTGAAGATGAAACATTATTTTTGCTGTGTTACTGTGGAAGGAAAGGCTGAGAAGTAGATGGCTAAAAATCACTTGAGTGCGTATTTTCAAAGACTGGGCTTGCTCAGCAGCCAGGTGACAACAGACATGTTGTTTATTTGACAGAGAGGCTGTGAACTTAACTCCTGACTCAAAAAGAAAACTTGCTTCCCAAATGAAGACATATGGAGGGTTTTAACGGCAGTTGCAAGACGTGGTTAGGTTATGCCACTATGCGTGAGTTTATAAAAGCACTGGGAATATATCTGGTGAGGAAGTCTGTGAATTCCACCACTGTTGAAGAGTGAAAGCATTGCTCACACTGAAAAGAGAGTCAGAGAAAAATTGTGTCTGAGAGGACAAGCTCTGCCAACTTCACGGCAATGGGATGCAACACCTGCCCAATAAGGGAAGGAACTTCTGTTCGGCTGCATGGCTGGGTTTCACTTGACCTTGTCCAGCGTATCTGGAAGTTGGCCTTGCTTAAGGTCGAGTTTTTAAATTAAGTTAAAACTGGTTCATACTAAGAAGTTGCAATAAAACCAGGGAAGGAGAAAATGCTGGAAAACATGGCAAAATACATGTCTGAATCAGTCTCCATTTGGTACTCTTGTTACAAAAATCATCCAGGTGCCAGGACTGGTGTAGTACCTGTGATGTGTGGAAGGCAGTGGTCAAGAATCAGTGTGAGGAGGCACTTGCTGCTTGAATCCTGTGATGTTCCCGATCTGAGCTTGCGCAGTGAGTACCTACAACACTGTTACCTGCAGAAGTGTGGAGAGTTGAGGCAACAGCAGCAGCTAGGATGTTACACCACATGACTGATTTCTGCAGTGATTGCTTCCAGATTGGCTGTAGCATGAGTAAGATGTATGTAAGGACAGAGAACATTGGTGCTTTGCTTTGGAGTTTCTTTGTTTTGGCATCTTGTCGTGGTTTTTGGTGAGCAGATGAACAGGTATCCTGCTTAAGGCCACTTAAAATGAACTGCTTGTAGCCTCAAAAAAAAAAACAACCCACAAAACTCATTTTATATGTTTTAAAGATGAGGTGGTTTCCTGAAAGACTGTAGGGTCTTGCAGTTTTACCCCAAAGGAAATGCTGGTAGCTCCACAGTTCAGCTGACAGGGAACTGTGTCAGACTGTGGAGCCTTGCCCATATGTGCGAGTCCTCTTATGGTACCAAAAATCATTTAGTGTTCTTCTAAATTCCTGGGCAGTGAGCTAAAAACGTCTCTCTCAGATACGCATTTTGAATTTCAGAATTAAATGTAATAAAGCAGATTTTTATTTTTACTCTCTTTTGATGAGATATGCAATGAGAGAGTGAGGACGCCACATGAGAGTATCTTTTGATTTGCTATTTGCTGTGTGTTAAACATTTATATTTCAAAGAAGCGTTTGTACCTATACGGAGTGTTTGGCAAATCCAGCAGCTCATTAGATGTTAACAATAGCAACGCTGCTAAATACAAAGGATTCATAGGCAAAGTACCCCTCAGGCTATATCTCTGAGAGAAAAAGCGGCAAATAGAATCAGAAACTAATTAAATAGTCAGCTAAAGCGAGCATAACTTTAAAAAGCTCTAGAACTACCAAAAATGGAAACATATTACAGTTATCTGCATTCACAGTGCAGAACAAGTTTGGTAGTATTTAAGATAATTCTCTAGTGCCTGCTATTTTTAGTCCAAGGGTAAGCTTCTGTAAGAGCCTTTCAGCATTGCATCCCTTTAACCTGGCCTAACAAGCTAAGCCAATAAGCTGTCTGATTTCCGTCTTACAGGAGGCAGAGAGATAGCTAAAACAAACCATTTGTGGTGAAAACGCTCAGCCTATCTTGTCTTAAGAGCTTTCTTTGTATAGATTTTTTTTTTTTTTTCCCCAAACATCCCACTATTAAGCATTACTTGTCAGAGACTGAAATGTCAGGCTTTGCTGTTTGGAAATCGTAGAAGCGCAGGAATGAAAGGAGGATTTTATAGGCCTAGCCTAATGGAAATAAACATTTCTGCATTGCCGCCAGTGAAACCCAATCAGGGCAGTTCAGGCTATTGGTATTGATGCGTCAGAGGAAAAGGGAATGTATTTAGGTTTTCTCGGGGAAGGAAGGGCAGACATAAAGGGCCTGATTTGTTTCTCACTTACACTTAATCTGTCCTGGTTTAACTCCATTGACTTCTCCAGGCGACGCTTGGTTTCTGCTGCTGTAATCCAAGGGAAGTCAAGCTGGGGTTGGTGTTATGCTCCCTGTGTCACCGGCAGTTGGGTTTGGGGCACCCTTCGGTGTCGAAACAGGGGGAAGTTCTTATACAGCTGTAAAACACCATGGTGTTCATTGCCCACCAGTGGTTCAGTGCTTCAGGCGGAGAAAACTTCGGTATTATTCGTGTACAGATGACTTCTTTTTTTTTTACTAGAAATACTATATGGTCCCCTCCCTAATGTATAGAAGGAAGTGCAACTGTGTTTACTTTCTTCTTTCTCCCCTCTTCCCCTTCCCCATCCTCATCCTCTACCTCCTCACCTTTCTCCCCTTTTCTCTCTAGTGGTATGTGTGTGTGTAATCCTTACATATGTTTACAAAACAGGATTTTATTGCTGCCTAAACACAAGTGGTCCCACCCACTCCTCTCAGCCAGCTGAGCAAGTCTTGGGCACAGTGTCCTGTTCTCCATCTGAAATAGGTAGAAACAGAGGTCGTGCTGCCTGGGTTAATGGTGGTAGCTCAAGCCTTCTGACCCCAGAAGTGGCACTTAACCAGGTTTTCCCTTCCCGGGACACTGGATCAGGAGTGCAGCTCTTTTGTCTTGAGCTGTTTCCAGTCCGCAGCACCCTTCTTATCTTCCCCTTCATTTTGGGTGCTGATAGAGCAGGGCAAAATATCTTGATACAAAGGAAGGCCATCTGATCCAGGAAAATGTAGGCTGTGTTGAAGCTGGTGATCTGCAGGGTCCCACCTCTGGTTTAGTATTCAGATGGCTGCAATATACTTATTATTCCTGGAGTTTTGGCTATGCATCTAGCAGCTACATGGGCTCAAATTATAACCTGTGTTAACTTCGGTGGGGATAACTTTTAAGATGTACTTGACATCAGCAAATATGTCAGTGCATTTCCAGTACAGAACGTGAGCACAGTGTCTACTACGTTGTAGGCAAGATGAACCCAATCCACTTTCAAACTCATCTTCTTAATCGTAGCTATGTAGTGCTCAGCTGCAAAACCCACTAGATACAGAGGAAAACTTAGCCCTTAGTGGCTTCTGGTTGGGCTGCCATTAGTCCCAGGACAGGTTGGTACAGATACAGTGTGCAGGAGGTGCTACTCTCAGCTTCAGCATCAACATACCTGAAAAGCAGAGGACCAGATTCCCCAAATAGTGTAAATCTGCATAGCTCTGTTAAAACCTGTGGAGAGGCCCTAATTTACAGTGACTGAACATCTGGGCCCAAGTTCTTTTCTTTTTGGTTGCTAGCAGGATTAAATAGAAGTACCCCAAATTATTTATTATAGGTGCTGTGGCTGCATCTCAAAGCCCGATTGTGAATCAGGACACCACTGTGAAAGGGGTTATGTGAACACATAACAACAAGACAGTCCTTGCCTAAAGGAACTTATGGGCTAATTGAGAATGATATTTTGGTCATTGATAAGTACAGCTGGACTTGATTGCATGTTATGGGTCATTTTTAAAGGGGGGAAAAAAACTGCCCAGGCTGATTTTCAGTATTTATGATTAAAAAGGGATTGGTTAACATCAGTGCTTTGTGAAGAGAAATACAATCTTTTACGGTGTACAGATGGAGAGCTGGTGATCAGGAACACACACTTTTAAAAGGCTAGTGAAGAATGAGCAATATATTCAGTTTTGACTAAGAAATAAATAGAAGAGAGGCAACTGCAGTGGGAGCGGTAGCACTCACCACAGTATGCATGCACTATGTAACTCTGCTAGGCTGGTCGAGAGTAAATGAAAAAGGTAGCCGTAGTATAAACTACCACATTAGTTTTACATTTTAGTGTCAAACCTATTTTATCAACATATCTGTGAAGACAAGCAGTTCCAGGACACTTATAAACAAGCCAGCAGTGGACATGCTCTGAGAGGAGGCTTCGCAAGATAGCTCTCTGTGATCTTTATTTTTTCTTTAATGTTTGCTCTTTTAGAATCACCATCTCTAGTTTACAGTTCTATTTGTATACACAAAATTGCATTGAAAGAACATTAAAGTCTAAGCACCTGTGACAAATGAAGGATTTACATACTAAAGGATATTATGAGACATCTAAACAAATCCAAATGCTTAACCAGTGGAAAATTCAGAGATGTCTCCTCATCCTGAAGAGTGTCCTTGGTGGATGTAGGAATTTACCAGGATGCACAGTTCAGTAGATGCTTTTTGAGGCAAGGGCTTATTTGCCTGTTGGCATAAGCTTGCTTTATTTTTTTTCATGGTACTGTAAAGGTGAACTGAAAAGCACAGCCAAATGCACCTGTGATCTGTGCTGTGTTTAAACCCTATACCTATTAGCACCTTCCTTACTGCGGCGTCTCCACATTCTCACTTGTTCCTTCGTTATAAAGAGCCTTCTATTGCTTTCAGCCTAGGATGCTCATGGGACATGCTGCTGGGGTGTTCTCTCAGCTGAACATCTCCTCAGATATTGGAAAGCCACGGAGGTTTTTTAAAACTTTTTTAGCCGGGTAAGAATGGAACGCACATATATAAAGATACGTGTGGGTTTTTTTTCCTTTTCATGGTGATTTCCTCAGGGTTTTTTAGGACTAATGTCTACTATTTTTGTTTACCTAGCTAAACCACCTCTCTCGACAGTATGTGTGTCACTCCACGTGTCTGCTGGTACATACCAGGAGGAATTTGGAGCCATTGCTGTGACAGTTAAAGACAGAACTATAGCTGCATAGGTAAAACATATAGAGTAAATGCATCTTTAAACTTGTAAATAACTTTCTATATTGTGTCTGAAAAAAAACTCGTTGAGCCAGCTCAGACCAGATGGCAGCTTTCCAGTTAGATCACAGCAAAAATTAATGGGAAGCTCAGATGTATTAATGAAGAACCAATCCATTCATGCTGCAGGTATAAGGAAAACCAGTGTTTTTTCTTCCTGTGAGACATGACTTGTGTTTATTGTACCTGTTCAACAGGCATGATGGTAGGTGATGAAGCTGAACATGCTGAAAAATTAAAACATCATAAAAAGCATTTAATGAAGTTGATACTTTACAAATGGTAATTTCCTGGTCAAATTAAATTCCAATTTTCTAACAGTGAAAGCAACAGATAGAAGTGTCTTATTTGCAGTTTAAAAAGGCATTTCTGAATGTGTGTTCTGTTTGCACAAAAACAGTCTCCGCATAATTGAACAAAATTAAAAAATATGTGTAAACTCTTCTCTGCTATATTGTATATAATTTTATCCTGAAATTTATATTTCTGTAAAGTCATAAATCTCTAGGAAGAAGTAGGGATTATGACAGACATCCTGACACATCCAATATAATTAAAACTAAAACATGCAATACTGAAAGAGAATGAACAAAAGCAGCAAAATTATGCTTCGTAGTTTGCAAACTACACTACTATTCAAGTGCATTTTTAGAGATGTCTGTCATTTTCAAGAGGGAAAGGAAGTTTTTACATCAATTACATGTATTTCACATTACAGTGAAATAACCACTGCAAAATATATGTAGCTTTTTTTTGTAGAACATGCCATGCTGCCTAGCGAAGGTGAGAAATTTTAAGACAGTGCATAGAGAGATTAGTGTGGGCATGTACCATAAATCAAGTAAATAAATAAATCTGTGCAAGCAGTGTTTGAGTATTTGGACTGAAATACTGCTGACACTGTCACTGAAAGCTTTGCAAAGAGTCCCAAACTACTTCCCTACCTGATGCTGTAGCTTTACTCCCCTGCCTCCCTCTTTTTGATGTACTTACTGCCCATTAGAGCTTGTCTGGATTGGGATCCCTTGGTCAGGAAGTCTGACTCTCTACCCTCCTGTATATTTTAGGTGCATAATAATAATTAAAATCTCTGGATTGTTGCTTGCTACCTTACCACGTGCCTAAACAGCTGCCTGTAAGACGGCTGGGTAAGAGGTGCTGCTCCAAGAGGGAAGATGCTGAGTGGTGGGCTTGGAGAGCAGCCTGCATACCCTCTTACACCCTGGGCAGTGAGCTACTTGTGCAGATTGGGCTGCCCATCCTTCAACCCCCCTCCTCAGTGACAGCTCACCTGCTCCTCTGCTCACCCCTGCTTCTACACCAGTGCCGGCAGCAAGTAAACTTCACTTTCCTCCTTGCTTTTCTCACCACCTCGCACAGTGAAGGAAAGCTCCCAGCCTTTCTTTTCTCTGTGGCTGTTCATCAGGCTCTTCCTCCCCTTTGCACTTCTGCTCTTTCTCTGCTCTTGGTTTTCCCCACTGGAGATGTAGGTAAGATTTTTGAGCTTCACTGTGGAGATCTGCCCAAATCTAGCCCACCACAGGCTGGACAAGACATGCCAGGTCTTTCCTGCTGCAGTTCCCTGCCCCTCAAGACCAAGTGGTCCTCCTTGGCCCTGGTCAAGACAACACAATAGTATGTCCACAGCATGCCTCAGCATTATGGACAAGCAGTAAGAGGTTTGGTAATGCTTTTACAGTGTCAAGTCCTGTAGAAGTTAAAAAGCCCCTCTGGTGAGCTAACCCAGTGCAAACATAGGTAAAGCGTTTATTTGGTAATCAGCAAATTAGCCCTTGTAGTCAGTAAATGCTGAGGCCCAAACTGCTGATAAGATGATTTGCTTTCAGGTGTTTTCTCAATATTGTGCTCAGCATCAAATATAAATTGAATAGAGTGACCTTTTGATACTGAGTCAAATTGACTGCATTTCCAAAGATTCTGTGGTTTCAATTACCATAAATTTTTGATATTGGGTCTACCACCGGTGCACCTATTCCAGCATAGCAATATCTTATCTTTGGTCCCCTCAGCACAGTCAACAGCACGATAGCTTGCTCTCGGATGATTTTTTGTTTTGTCTTTTACCCGGAATCAAAGATTACTATCATAGAGGGGAAGGATGCAGTTTACACAAATGAAATTGGAATGGTTTGCAAAACATGAATGAATTTTGATCAGAGGATGTAAAACAGGCTACAGGTTGCTAGCTGAATGCTCAGTTTGTGAGATGAATAAGTCAATTAGTAGTTCTTCAGTTTATTAGAAACTTAATTGCCAGGCTGTAATGGAAACTTCTAAATGCAACAACTCTTGGAAGCAATAAAAAAAGTGACTTTGTGGTAGAAGATTATTTAGTAGGCTCTTTTAAACTGACGTGTTTAGATTAGAGCAGAAAGGTTAGATTTTTCACCTGAAAAGATAGTCCATCTCACAGGAGCTATGGCAGCATTACTTACAGTGACGAAGGGCATGATCTGAAAGAAAAGCCTATTTGCAAATGGCCTGTGCTGTGGTTTTGCATTGTGATGCTTTAATCCCAGGTCCTTGACAGAAGTTTTACAATATCAGGTGAGCATGTCTCTCTTTCAGAGAGGAAGTAGCTTGAGTTCTGTTACCAAGATTAAACATGAGAGCTTCTTGAGACTAGAAATATACACCATGTTGACTTACATGAATAATAATAAATGTTCTAACTTTTATGTTGTTATACCCTGAAGAAGGGAGGGGGAAAATGGATGCTGCATTTACTTCCATCTCCTTCAGCCTGCAGACCTTGCGTAGGTCCTTCTTGCAGTGCTGTAATGTCCCTGGGAGTGATGACGGGAGTTGGTTCCACTCCAGTACCTGCATTGTATATAATTACACTATTTATTTAACGTTGTTTTGGGGAAAAGTAGGATAGCAAAGCATAGTGCTTCAGGTCTGTACAATATGTCCCAAAATCCTGCTGCAGTGAAGCTTTTACATAAATACAGAGATGTAATTGGTCCTATGTACGGTCCATATGGGCCATGGGACTGCTGAAATCAGAAGGCAAGCTCTGGGTTCAACTGATCTTTGCCTACAAGTGCACATTCGGAGTATGAGCATAGCTGTCTCCTTCAAGAAGAGAAGATCTCTTGTTTCCTTGCCATACCCTAAAGGCATTTGCACAGGGGTGGTGATAATTAATCCCTGCATTTTTACTACATATAAAGAAACCTGGCTGTAATTTTCTCCTAGTGGGACTCCATTTTGTTTTTAAAGATAATTGATAGCTCTGGACTTAGCATTTCAATTATGGGAGTGTCTCTTGGGGACCAGACTAACAGACCTTGGAAAAACGTTCTAATGCAAATGGATCATGTGGATTTTTACTGTAAGACAGCACAGGACACCTGAGGATTTGCAAAGCAGTTGAACAGCAAAATAAAAGCTGAAATACTTCTCAAAGTGTATAATGGCACGGGACTGGTTGTGAGCCGGTGGAGTGCAACCAGTGGTTCTTTGCTTGGACTACTGATTCCTCTTTGGCCCTGGGAGAAAATACTTACAGTTAGCTCTAAGCTGAGTAAAAGGAGGCACTTGCCTTGGACATCACATTGAGAAGGCAGCAAAATCACCATCACAGCAGTGTCTGCGCTGGTGCCGTGGCAGGTTGCCTCCTTCTGCTCCAGAAGAGAGAAAACTTGGGCTGTAATTCTTCCCTTTCACTGTCCCTGACCTGAGTGCTCATTTTTTTGCTGGCAGGAGCAGGAAGACCAGCCTGCATCCTAATCTTTTTCCCTCCTCTGACCTTTCCTGTGCTTCTCCCCAGACTGTGGCTTCTTATCCTCAGGTGGTAAAGCTTGGTTTGTGGACCAGGGCTGAGATACCATCTGCCCCTACTCCTGTATGTTGACAGGAGGTGCTCAGGGCTGGGATGGTGTTGGTAAGCTTTTTGATGCCTCCGCATCTCTATGCGGACAAAAGGGTGAATTTGTACCCCTCATTTCTCCTAGTGGTATGAGTCTTAAGGATGTTCTTATTCCAAAATGTGTCAGTAAGGAATTAAATCCTGTTGAAAGTCCCAGATGTGCTCACAAGCCATTTTTGTGCTTTTGAAAATAGTACCATAATGTATTAGTATTTTTAGATCAATTGGATATTTCCAGCTGGAGGAAAATCTCTTATTTTCTTTGTTAATTGTGCTATGAATAGATCTTAGGCTATGAGGAGAAATGAGTCAATATGTTGAAATGGTCATCCCTCGAGAGTTCAGGTGTACACCTGGCTGCTCTGAATTGCTTACCAAGCTGGGCTGCTGGGGTGGTGACAGCTTCTACCAGCTGCAGATCTGTCCCAAAGTTTCCTGGCCTTTTTATGAAGACATGGCAAGCTGCCACTGCTCCCAGCTCCTCAGGGCTGTGGATTAATACCACAGTTTAGACCCTGATCTTTCAGTTTGAATCACTATAGGCCCCTGCACTGTTCAAATTATCAGTAAATCTCACTTCAAGAAGGACGTTGAGGTGCTGGAGGAGGTTCAGAGAAGGGCAGAGAAACTAGTGAAGGGTTTAGAGAACTTGTCTTATGTGGAGCAGCTGAGGGAACTGGGATTATTATCCCCTGATAAGGCTCAGGGGAGACCTTATCACTCTCTACAACTACCTGAAAGGTGGTTGTAGTGAGGTGGGAGTAGGTCTCTTCTCCCATGTTATGAATGACAGGACAAGAGGAAGTGGCCTTAAGTTGCTTTGGGGAAAATTTAGTTTGGATATCAGGAAAAATTTCTTTACAGAGAAGGTTGCGAAACATTGAGCATCGGAACAGGCTGCCCAGGGAGGTGGTGCAGTCCCCATCCCTGAAATTGTTTAAAAGCCATGTGGATGTGGTGCTGAGGGACGTGGTTTAAGCACCCTGGCAGTGCAGGGTGAATGGTTGGACTCGATGATCTTAAAGGTCTCTTCCAACCAGATGATACTGTGATTTTCTAAAGAAAACTTAGAGCAGCATCATCGTTCATTAGCTGATTTCACTCCTTGAGATACAGTAAGCAAAAGCTGTGCATGTAATAATCACAAATGAAAGGTGGAGGGAATCAACCAGAGGGAAAATGTTGGAAGATACTATTAACATTTGGAAAAGATTTTTTGAATGATTGGTTTGACCCTTTTATGGAGTGAATCAGCATACTCAAGCTGATTGCAAGAGAGCTACAGCAGAGTCCTGTGTCTGGACCTCTGCACAGCAACTTCAAGGTTTTAAAGAAGGGATTGGTGCATGGGAAAGACAAGGTGGCCAAGTCTCCATTGCAGCTCAGTCTTAGGCATCTGCAGTGGGATTGCCTACAAGTAGCATCTAACATGTAACATATAACATAGACATAACCACAAGGTAAACCTGGCTCCGTCAACAGACAAAATAAGCAAAGGAGAAAAAAATTATTTGGGATAGAGGATTTAAGTACCTTTGTGTGGGTGAGTTATCAGCTCATTTCTTACAGCTATTCACTGGCCAAAGAGAGAATATCTCTGGAGATGTTTTACTGAAGGCGGAAATCCGATTAGAATAAGATAGTTACACAACTAATAAAGTGTTTTCAGACAGAATTATTTTTGGTGCTGTAGAAATATTAAAGCATTAGAGCAAAACATGTAAAAGCAGGGAAGAGCACAGTTAGAAGCTTTTCATGGTCTTTAGGGTCCCAGATCACTAATTTTTGAGGATCAGTTAGTATTCTGAAAGTTTACAGCACTAGCCAGCTTTCCCCGTTGTGTTCACCCTTGCATAGTGATGCCAGTGCCAAATCTTATTTCTTTTCAGAGCTAATGCTAATCTGAATATGCTAGAAGCTTCTTCTGTCAGAAATGTGGAAGTGTGAGCGTTTGGTGACATACTCTGGTTCCTTGCCTCCTCCAACTGGGTGAAAATTTACAGGATTCAGGCCCTGTCCTCATGCCTTTATGTTGAACTACCAAACAAGGATGTTAAGAAGTTCATGTGGTGTGGCTGGGAAGTAATGCATCACTGCTTCTGCATTGAAAAAACCCATTAGTTAGCAAGATGCAGTCATTATGAATTGGTTTTGTGTTAATTGATGCATGTGTTTGCTGTCCAGCTTTACATCTGAGATTATCCTCCACTCTTTTTTTTTTTTTCCCCTCCACATGGTTGTCTAAATTCTTAGAATCTCCTCCTTTAGACAGAAGTAAAACCTTTCAGTGTGACCCTGCTTGGAAGATAGGGACATGGTGGAGTGAGTTCCTGAGAGCACACAGCACATCATCTGACCTCGGCAGAGATCAAAGGAGCTCAGCTCCTCCAGATTCACAAAGCCTGTGTGATGCACAGGTTGGATGCCTGTCTGAAATACCAACTTCTGTGGTGACAGTACTGAAACTGTGAAAGAGCCTGCATTTGGCCATGGCGCTGCTTCTCCCCAGTGCTGTCAACACCAAGACTCAGCTTGCAATAGCAAAGCAGAAAGCTGCTGCTTCAGTGATTATTGCTCAGACATTGACGTACCCAACCATCTCTCCCTCTGCATCTTCTCTCAGCACCGTTTCTGCTGTATCTGATAATTGTGTTTCTTTATAAACAGTAATTTAGGACAATTAGGAGCAAGTGCATAGTTAAACCTTTAAAAGGTTATCTAGCAATGTCATTTTCTTGACTAATGTGTTCCTGCTGCCATGTCGTTTGTGAATAGACATGTGTAAGCCAGCTCGAGTGCTTCATCTGTGGTGACTTTGATTTATTTGCTCTGTAAATTGGGACTGAAGCAATAATGGAAAGTGACATTAATTGTTTAACAGAGTCCTCTTTGTCACATCCTTTGCTTTCTCTGTGGTGTTTGAATGTTGAAACTTGTACAAAACTAATTGAAATTGCTGTGATGAGGACCGGTGTCCACTCAACTTTCTGTTCTTGAACGTCAGCGCACTTGAATATCTGTTTAAAGCACGAGAGCTGAGCAGCTAACAGCAAATATCAGGGTATCTTTTGGCATGCTATTATTAAAGAAGGCATTCCCCATTAGAAATAGTAACATTTCCAGCTTTGTTGTCTGCTTTTTAAGCTGCAAGGCCAGTGATGCATTCCAGCAGCTAGATTTGCTGGAGAAGTCCTTGGTGCTGGATCAGGCAGCCAGACCCTCTCACGGGCACCCTGGGACTGAGGGCCAGCTCTCACTGCCGTTCATCCCACCACCTGTGAGTGGCTTGAAATACCATTGGGAATAAGAAGTCAGCACTTTTTTTACGTTGCAAAGTACAATTTTGTCCAATAAGGCCTTTTCTTACTTTTCTAGAAGTGACACTGTAATTGTCCTCTTTTCGTCTTAAAAAGTGGCTGCGAAAAGCTGGATTTGGAGTTTATTCACAAGGTGGCTCCCCTTTGCAATTTCCATCCTCTGCATGCTGTGTCTGCTTGGTATGGTGGAAATCACCAGATACTGTAACTTAAGACTCATGCTTCTCCTTTGGCATTAGCTTTGCCTGAATGTTTATTTGTTTCTTGTGGATGATGCTGTAAACACCATCACAGTTGGCGCTCTGTAGCTTTCTAGCTCAAAGACAGAGTTTTCTGTAAGAAGCCATGAGGTGTGATTTGCCAGAAGCCTGCTAGGAGCAATTATGTATGTGGTTTATGAGCACCTCTGGTCTGAGCCTGGTAGATTAAAGTATTACTGAAAAAAGTCAAGCTAACAGGATACCCAGATTCACTTGGTTTATTTTTTTTTCTGAGGTGTAACTGGCAATGTTTCGTTGTTGACTTTTTTTGTGTTTGTTTGTTTGACTTACTGGTATATTTCTTACTAGTTCACTTTTCAACTGTGAGATATGAATTTAGCTGAGATGTCTTCATACTGTGAACCTGGAGCGTCATGAGCCACTCTGAGTCTGCTGGAAAAATTCCAAATTTGATATCCCTAGAATCAGTGAAAGGCTTTTCATTTACTTTAATAGCACTAGGATCAGCCTAGGAATCCTAGATAATTGATCTGCCAAGATCAACTTCCAATCTTTCTGAGAAATAAATATAATAATTTTTACACAATTCTATTCCTCAGAACTTTCAGTACTCAAAAAATCTGTACCTTAATAAACAGTAGGGACTATATTTCATTAAAAAATTGGAAGTCATTTAAATTTACTCAATTTGACAAAAAGAAGTCTTGTTGCTGAAATAAGATATCTAATATGAATTAACATTACAGCCACGTCTGATTAGGAATTAATCTGCTTTTTATAATTGCAGTCTCAGTTAGATAAATGCCTACAATTGTCGCATTGAGCACTCAACATAACTCGAAAGGACAACTTCAAAGGCAACCTGCCTAATACGTTTCTTTAAAAGAAACCCGGAGAGCCTCCCTTCTACAATACGAGTCCTGATGGCTGATCTTATGCCAAAATGCTCAGGAATGAGAAGGCTTTTGCTTGGTTTTGGAGTAAGGATTTCCAGAAGTATGGAAGGGAAACCCTTTCTCTCTTACACCAGACCACGTATGTGAACAAGGTTTTCTAAATTTTATTGGTGATTCATTTTGGTCTTCTGATTAGCTGTCTTGTTGTTGGATTCTTGTAATTTTGTCAGGTCAATTAGCTGGCGTTCAGTGTTGGAAAGAGAAAGAAAGAGACAGCTTGGTCTGACACCATCATTAGGTGTCAGCAGCTTAGGCACATCCTGTAATAGAATCCCTGGGTAATTACTTGTTGTTACACTGGATAAAAGAGAAAAAAAAAATGTGGAAGAAAAGTAAACTAGAGCAGTACAGTGTGAGTACAAAGAGATTTCTCTTGAACACAGAGATGGATAATTTTATTGCGCTTATTTATGTATTCCAAGACATTGTTGTAGGTTACTGTTTCAAGGGCTGGTTTAACTGTGTTTTGAGAGGCATAATTTTGTTCCTTTTCTCACCTGGTTCCACTTTTTGTTTTGTCCTCTCTCACAGAAGATAGATGAAGAGAGCGAGGCAAACTTGCTAGCCGTTCTCACTGAAACACTGGACAGCATCCCTGTGGATGAGGATGGATTGCCTTCATTTGATGCACTGACAGATGGAGATGTGACCAACGAAAATGCCACTAGCCCTTCCCCAATGCCCGACGGCACCCCTCCAACTCAGGAGGCAGAAGAGCCGTCTCTAGTAAGAACCCTTCCTACTGTTTAACAGGAATTGGATGTGCCTCTGGCTACCCGCTGCATGGGTATGATGTAGTCACAGTAAGGTCTGGACTTTTCATTTAGACTGGAAAGAAAAATCAAGTAAAGAACTGAAAATTAAGTGGGGGGAAAACTACCATAAAATACCACAGGATGACTGATAAGGCAGTCTGTTAAAAATTGTGTTGAATTGGTTTTGAGATTCTTGAGCTAATGGCTGACGCTTTTGCTTATGATTCTGTTCAGATAAGTCAGGGTAATGTTTTTTTAATTCATATTTCATTTCTTGGGGCTCTTTTTGGATGTATGTTTAGATGTCGCTTTTGGTGATATGTAGAGAAAGACCAATTGAGTCTGGCGGGATGTGCAGCTAATTTTGTGCCTTTAACATTGATTTGACCAGTAAGCACTAGCTGAATGCTAATGAGAGCAAAACTGAACCTTGGGTGAGGATGTGGGTGAAACCTTATATGCATTTTTCTCAGTAAAACCAGTTTGAGATGTGATTCTGTTTCTGTTGAAAGCCCCTTATCACTGGCTACTGCAGAAGCAGAGCCAGGTACCGGCATCGTGACGCTGTATCCATTAGTCTGTTAACGTTAACATCTCTCTTTAGATGAGAGACCTCTTCTGTCAAACAGATTGCCAAGAATTTTATTTTGCCATGGATTGAGAAATCCAAGACCCCTGTCATTTCTGCTTGCCCCATAGAATACTGCTGTAAAAGGGGCAGAAATATGCTGCCAAGCCAGAGGAAAATGAAATCTGTTTGCTCTAGGGAATATCGAACCCTTCTTTCTGTTTTATTGTACTTTGCTTGCTGAAATTGATATAGCTAATTTTACGTAACTATGCAAAAAATGTAGATAAGTAATTTTAATCCATAAAGATGCGTAACTTTACTCTTTTCCTTCCACCTCCCTTTCCCTGATGTGTTTGTAGCTTAAGAAGCTCTTGCTGGCTCCAGCCAACACTCAGCTAAATTACAATGAATGCAGTGGTCTCAGCACACAAAACCATGCAAACTCTAATCACAGGATCAGAACAAGCCCTGTGGTTGTTAAGGTACAATCTTAATCTTTGTAATAGGGAAAAAAGAAAAAGAAAAGAAATAAAAAGAAACAAAGTCTTTTATGCTTTCAGCAACCGGTAAATGTATATGTTTTGTATTAATCTGGCAACTTCTTTTAAAAAAACGTGAACAGATTATAGACTAGGTTTCAGAAAATCACTTTAGCTTCTTTATGTTCTAAATATTTAGTTTATGCTTTTTTTCTTGATGGAGTTTGGTTGTAGTCCCATCATCTGTTGCCTGCTTTATTGATACGGAGTAGTAGAGGGTATGATAAAATTTGTTAGTGGGCTGGTGTTTTTTATGTGTGACTCCAGGATGAGGGGCTGTCATTCTACCAGCTGTGTGATGTAAAAAAATGACACTGGATTCTTGGCAGAAGATGTATATTAGCCATTAATTGGACAGAATAGGGGCTCTGACATAATTGTGTTAGCAGGCAATATTAAACAATGTTTGCCTTGCCAGTCACTGTAACTGAAAACGGAGCGTTTAGGGGTACTTAAGAGAGTTGTGAATGCTGGGCTCAAGCAATCAGCAACAAATTAAGGTTTAAACCAGCTTATATTTTGTGCACAGTAAAGGTGCTGTAGGGTCTTGTTAGTTACATGTTGCTGAGTAGGAACATTGAAATGTAGGAGAAATGAAATAAAAAGCTGCATAAATGTCATTTAGGAATTTTAAACATAATTTTCTTGCCTTGTTCTGCAAACAATTATTCACAGCTCATAGATCTAGTACACTTAGACTGAACACTTCATTGAAAATCTCATCTCTTCAGAAAACCTATATCCATTCTGATAAGGTTCAGCTCACTAATTTTAGCTTTATTTTATTTTATTATGCCCTGTTTTTAAGACTGAGAATTCATGGAGCAATAAAGCGAAGAGCATTTGTCAACAGCAAAAGCCTCAAAGACGTCCCTGCTCTGAACTTCTCAAATATCTGACTACAAATGATGACCCTTCTCAGACCAAACCAGCAGAGAACAGGAACAGCAGCAAAGAGAAATGCACCTCCAAAAGGAAGCCCCATCTGCAGTCTCAGACAAATCATCTGCAAGGTAGGTGTGGGACTGCAAAACACAGCTTCAGTACCAGCAATAACACAGGGAAGCTGTAATACGGCGTTTGTGAATACCCCGATACCTCTTCTGTTCTTTGGATCAGTATTGTAAACATGGCATCTCTTCTGAGTGGGGAGAATTTTAGACCAATATAATGAAGTAAGAATTGGTTAGCTAGCTTTAGCTTTAAAGCAATTTTAATCCTGTCTCTATTGCCCCCAGCCTTAGAAAAAGAATCTCAGGAAAAGTACAAATACTAATATACCAAGCTAGCTGGAGATACTTATTCACAGAGTACTCTACCACTAAGAAATCATTATATCCCTAAACAAGCTGGGCAGACCAGTTCATTAGTGAGCTGCTTTCTTTTTTTGCTAGTGTAAAACTGAAGGCATTGTTAACCTGCCACATAGTCCTTAAGAGACAATAAATAGTGGTCTCACTGCTACAGAGAAAGCAATAAATGTGTCATTCCTGTTAAAGCTGAAATGCCAGTTTGTGATTTTATTTTGTAAATAGTTGAAAGTTTAGCTGCCATCCTGATCTTCCTCTATCTTTGTAGATTCTTTATGGCCAAAACTAAACACTTGTGTTGACTTTTAGTATCCCCTGATGCATAAAGAACTGGTCTATATTACAAGTAGCTTCTATGACAACAATGCAAGAACTTGAAGCCCCCATCTCTTGCTTTCTCTCCCTCTCTTCCGTGCCTGTTCTCCCAAGGTAAAGAAAAGCTGTAAAAGTTTATGATCCCAAAGGGAGCTTTATTTTAATGTAACTGTAACTTTAAAGTACATCTATGTATATGTATTGGCCTGCCATCTAGAAGGTCAGGTGCCTATCTCAGTCGTATCAGTGCAAATCTTGGATGACTCCACTGAAGTCAGTGGAAGTTATCTGGCTGCAACAGAGGTCAAGTATTCTGGTATTTTTAAAGCAACAATTGTTATATAGAGAGAGTCCAGAGGAGGGCTACGATGATGATTAGGATACTGGAACATCTCTCTTATGAAGAAAGGCTGAGACACCTGGAGAACTTGGAGAAGAGAAGACTGAGAAGGAATCTTATCAATGCTTATAAATATCTAAAGGGTGGGTGTCAGAGGATGGGGCCAGACTTTTTCAGTGGTGCCCAATGACAGGAGAAGGGACATAAAGTGGAATGCAGGAAGTTCCATCTGAATATGAGAAGAAACTTCTTTGAGGGTGACGGAGCACTGGAACAGGCTGCCCGGAGAGGTTGCCCAATGGAGTCTCCTTCTCTGGAGAGATTCAAAACCTGCCTGGACATTCCTGTGCAGCCTAATTTAGGTGAACCTGCTTTACCAGGGGCGTTGGACTAGATGATCTCCAGAGGTCCCTTCCAACCCTTACCATTATGTGATTCTGTGAAACTCTATATGCTTTTTCTTCTTTCGCCCTCTTTCTCTCCCTGCATTTTCAGCCCACATCAAATCTAATTTTTCACTCATTGCTGGGAAGTATAGGCAAACTTAATAATCTTCCCTTCCCGCCACTAAATTCCCTTCTCGCAGCTGTACATTCTGATATCCTAAGTATAGTTTTCCCCATTATGGTCTAAAATTTTCTGAACAATGTTTCTTGTAAGAAAGAAATCCAACCACCCCTAGAGCTTCTTGGACGCCAACTGCCACTCCTTCTGGATGGATTCAGCAGTCTGCTTCACAGCGAAATCCAGACTGAACTGTACATGTAAAACCTGGCTGGCATACTGCAATGGTACTGAAACATAGACCTGCCAGAAGATACAGGGGGGCTTTATTAACACTGTTGAGTGTTATGGTGATACATCGTATATAGCATGCTATATACACATGTACATTAGACACGCAAACATAAATATGGGTCATAAAATCTTCCTATTCAGATCAGAGCTGCATTTTCTTCCCCAGCTGAGGCAATTGCATAGATTCACTGCAAAGAAGCAAGGCACGTTGTGTTGTGGAAACAGTGCAAAAGGAGGGGTTAGGAAAGTCCAAAGGGACATACTGCTAACTTAACAGTGTTTAACAGATGACTGTGAATTTGGTGGTGCTGCAGGTGAAATTGCTCTCTTTGGTTCCTACTGTTTAAGTTACAGGCTTCTGAAATGTTTTTTTTTCATCAAATTTGCCTCAAACACCAATATATGACTTCAATATCAATAGATTTGCATATAATACAAATACAAGAATATAATGGTTTCAGCTTGGATGGTCGATTCATGCAGAATCAACCTTGCAGATTTAACTGGTATTTGCAGACCTGCAGTCATTTATTCATACATTTAATCAAAACTACAAGAAAATTGGATCCTTCTGTTTTAAAAAAATAATCAGGGTCTGATATTTTCTTTCAGATTTCAGGAAAGCTCAGAAGGGCTCAGTCAAATGGTGTTTTCCTTTAGGGTTACTGTTGCAAACATATTGCAAACCCACGGGAATGTCCACAAACCCATTCATGCCAAAGATCATCTGTAGTTTCACATTGAAATTTGCCCATGAGGAAACTTAGTTCTTTTGAACCTGAATGTTTTCAATTTACAGGGACGAGCACTTCATGTGAACTCTTTTTAATGAGAAGAAAACACACCATAGTACATCTGAAAACGCTAATAAACAGGCCCCATGGAAAATGATAGTGTCTTAACTAAATATTTACACTATCAATAGCTGTATGTGAGGACGAATCCTTTACAGGAATACTGTTTGGTCAAGCCCTTGCCTAGCAATAAGAAAACTGATGGGTGTTCTGGTATGCAAATCTTTCAGTGGGAGAGCTCAGCTCATATACCTGCCTAGAATTAATACATGTCAGTGTGAGATAACACCTTGGTTCTGTGCCCACCTCTGGCAGATTTGAACTGATTGCCTCACTGCTTCAGAATTTTATATATATAGGGACATGTGGGACTGTTCAGTGGGACTAATGAGAGCTAGAATGAGACTTTAACTTAGAGGCTTAAAAAGCTGTTACACATTCAACTTCCTTAGAAAGCCTAAATTGGGTAAGAGTATGTGGGTTTTTATCCTCTTAAAAAAAAAAAAAAATGAAAGCCTTTGTATAAAACTTTATTCCAGAGCCTTACTGTACAGTCTGGGGTTTTTAAGCCAGTTTTACCTCTAGATGGCCACAGGCAAACATTAGTTTCCATAGATGTATATAAAATACACAAAAAGATGTGTCAGGTTCAGTATTACCATGTCTGGTTTTACGCACAAAGCAGCGGCGGTGCTGGATCAGACAAATAACTCATTGAGGTTCATCTCCTCACTCTGGCAAGAACTTTTGAGGAAGGTGAACCCGAGGTTACACCTGAGTTTCCATTTCTAACTTTCTTATGGGGAGGAGGAGGAACAATATGCAGCTCTTGAGAATTTAGTTAATTTTTTAAAAAATGTAATATTACTCCAGGAATGCTCTAGAGCTTCTAAAAGTAATCAATTTGCATATAAAATTCTTTAATGTTGATGGGAGCTCCAAGCCTGGAATGAATACAAAATATGCAGTAGTGACACTCTGGACAAAAGATCTGCAGTGCAGGAGTGTTCAAGGGGAACGTTTTGTCTTAAGTAATTAATCTGCAGAAGAGGTCCCCTGCTGTTGTTCTTGGTACAATGCTCTCTGTGTTTAAACCTCAATCTAACTTCTGAAAAGTAAAATTTGCAAGTAATATTAATTTTTAAATATTTTACTGGCAATTAAAGAAATCTTAGTTGTATTACAATATCCTAGTTCTTGGCTTGCTTTGGGAAAATACAAGTTTGCATGAATAAAAGCTACAAAGACTTGTATTATTACAGCTAGAGCTTTGGTTTTTTGCATATGTTAGGATTGTAGTGCTGAGAGCTTCAACCCCATTTTTAACCATCTGTGACTATGTCTGTGGCTTGTCATAGTTGGAGGATAATTTGCAGAAATTCAGACTATAACTGGTTGGACTCTGGCCTCAAAGAAACAGCCTATTCTCCATGCTATATATAAAATTGTATATTGTAGAAGTAAAATTAACTGAATATTCATAACGTTCTGTTACTTCATAGTTATTCTGCTGCTCTTGTTTCCAAATAAAACGTGAACCGTAGTCTAAATTAACTCTAAGAGACACAATATTTTCACAGTGTATCCTGTAGAGTTCTTCATTGATTTTTAACATGTACCGCT
>NW_010401784.1:41804-43689 GCF_000710305.1 Buceros rhinoceros silvestris
ATTTCAGAGGCACAGTAATTGGTGTAAATCATTGATGAAATTTAGGTGCCCTTTTGGTACCAGTGATAAGGAATCAGGATGAGTCTCCTTATTTCTCTAAGATGTACTGAATTGGCTGTTGAGCTATCAAAGCTCAGCCCTAACTGACTAACATGGAATTCAAGCACCAAAAGAAGAGGTAATATTTCTAGTATACTTTATGGAGTGTTTAAATATTCCATAATTGTTTTCATTTTTCCCTTTAGCCAAACCAACAAGTTTATCACTTCCATTGACGCCTGAGTCACCAAAGTAAGTACTAAAAAGTGCAAACATTTATAAAAGGGAGGGGGGTTTAGTAGATTTTGGCTACAGCAACTCCATTTCAGCTTGTTTTTATAAATGTGCCCTGTCTTCCAGTGATCCCAAGGGTTCCCCATTTGAGAACAAGACAATTGAACAAACCTTAAGTGTGGAACTCTCTGGAACTGCAGGTGAGAAATGGGGAGTGCTGGTTCTTCCTTTAAGCATGGTTCGTGTGTGTTTGTTCATTTTAATATACCACATGTACACTGAGATCTCACAGAGGTCTCCAGTAGATTAACTTCAGTGCAGTTTAACATTGACTTTTTTATCCAGCTACCTAAGAAGGAACGTTTCTGAAAATACAGCTCCAAACCTACACAAGAGAGCATAATTTCTGGGAAAATATGAATGAAACCATTTATCTGTTAAACTTCCCCATTTCCCCATAGATTTGTGTACTGCTGAGCACCATCTTTCAAAGACAAACCCCACAGCACAGTGTAATAGATGTTACAGATGGAAAAGTTATGTCATCTAGTCTGTCTTCAGGCCGGTCTAGGGCTGTACGTGACTGCATGTTTCAGTGCTTTGTCAATTCTGGATTAATATGTCACAAATAACAGCTTTCTCCTCTACCAGTGAAAAACTATTCCATAGCTTAGAGGTAATTTTTTAAATTGGTATTCATTTTATATTCTTGCTTTCTTTTTACTTCTTCTGTTAGCACACTTCTACACAGCCTCCCTTTATCTTCCTCCTCCTTTCAGATCTCCAGTGTTTGTATCTTTTGAAGATTTGTTGATTTTTTTTTTTTTTATAGCATCTGGTTTAGCATATGCATCACCCATTGCACCCATTTAATTCAACTGCTCTTCTTTCCTCTAAAGTCAATTCCTTCAGACTCAGATCTGTTTTATTGCTTTCCTCTGAACTCTGTTTTGCTTCTGTTTTCCTTAAGTGTTCAGAACTGAGCTCAAGAGTACGTTGAGCTATTGCCAAGACTGTTTTCATTCTCAGTTGTGTAATATTGAAAAATAAGAGATACACTTGGCATGTGTTTCTCTGAGGATAGCAGCGGATTGTAATTTGTGTGATTTCTAGCATTTTGGGAGGCATTGCAATATATGTCTTCAGGTACCGTAAATCAGTGTGGTGCCATTGAATTCAGTGGCACTTTTATACAAGAGCAGGCCCAGGCATGAACTTTGGGCTTTCACCTCCCTACAACCATCATTTCACTTTTTCAGAAATTACTTCATTAGTTCAGCATTTAAACATGCACACTTTCCTCTGCCATGTCCTGAAAACCTGCAGTCTTAATCATTCTGCTCATGACAAAAGGAAGCGTCCTTCCAATGCATCTTCTTTATGCAAAACCAACACAAACCCGGCAAAGTTCACTGTATGCTGCAAAATAATCTCGTTTAGTGCCAGTAGGCCTGAAGCATGGAGAAGCCTCTTTTATCATTACTGGAGAGCAAATCTGCACAAGGGTGCCCATTTGTAAGCACACTGGTAAGTCAGTGCTTTGTGCTGCCAACTGAAAGGGGCAGTTGAGGTGATCACAGCAGAGGGGTAAAAGCAGCCGTTAAAGTTACTG
>NW_010401784.1:43778-45616 GCF_000710305.1 Buceros rhinoceros silvestris
AAACCCAGCCGTTAAAGTTACTGAAGGAGGCACTGTTTTCTCCCAGCCAGAAAGCCAGCAGCCTGCTCTTCCTATCAGCTGACTAGACAGAAAGTGGGGATCAGTCTGACCCCTGGATAGTCCTCCAGTATTGCCTCCATAATGCAATGGAAATGATCTCAGTATTACCAAATTCATTCTGCTCCATCCGCTGTGCACAGAAAAGGAAACAAAACTGCTCTGTAGTTGTGTTAGACAATACAGCCAGGAGAGCTAGCACATTAAAAAATGCATCTGAAGATATGAAACGGCACAACTGGACGAATATGTGAACAGAAATATTGTACTATGAAAACACGATTTCCACCCCACCCCCCTCCCCCCGCCCCCATCTGGCAGGACATAGAGTCTATCTACAACATAAACTGATGATAACCAGGAAGAGTAAGAGTTAGTGGAGAGTGTGCGGCCAGGGACTTGGGGCATTGTTACCAGCAGGCAGCATACGTGATGGTGGCTCTTGGACTTCATGTTGCACTTCTTCTTCACAATGTCTGGTGAGGTTTCAGAAGATTGTATTTTATCACTTGGTAGCTGTACTAATCTCTGCCTTCACATACACATAGATTTTACATAGATTTTTATACTCATTTGTGTATATATCTATATAGACATCTATAAAAAGATGAGTGGTTGTGCATGTCTTTTTAACTCATTTGTATTGCAGTACTGTCTTGTGTAATGAGTCTGCTTGTGCTGGAAGCAGATGAGAACATAACAGAAGCAACCTCAAGTACTGAAGAATTTACAGCATATGTTAGTAAATGATGGCAGAATTGAGACACACTTCAGTTAAAAAAGGAGAAAATACTGGCATTAGTGATTAATAATACCTTGGTGTTCTTTAGTGAGACCCTGGCAACTCCAAATTATATCCAGATAACCACATTGCTCATCGTCCTTATATAGGGCAGCTTGCACTGTACAAGCACTATTTATTATAATTTAAATAGGAGTTGCCTTGATCTCACTGCCGAATTGAAAAGACCATTAGCAGTGCTGCTTGCACTATCGAAGCAAAAAGTATTTTAATATAAATAGCAGCTCCCTTGATCTCTCTGCTGAAAACAACATTGGTTCCCTCACTGACGAATTAACTATAGAGTAGAAAAATAAATAAATAAAAGCATTTCCCACATGAGCCATCAATCTTCCTCATGCACACATTTTGGATTCACATATCTAAAGTCAAACTGAAACCTTTCTCTTGCCGATGCTATATCTTGCTTTACAACAGATTTGTTAGTAGTCATGAATGTAGCTTTGTCCTCTCTAAAACTGTCAAAACAGTGATTTGTCAAATTACAAGGAACAAATATTTTGTTAAAGTGTTTTCAAGCCACACATGAGAGTTCTTTGAATGCACTTTAAATGGTAGAGGAATAAGTGCATTGCTATCTAAAATACCAACTCCTGCAGCTGATTTCTAGTGCTGTTCTAAGGAAAACAGACCAGAACATTGTGATACAGAGTCCTAGGTGATGATAATGTACTGGATGAAATGTCTGTCTAAGGCAAGTCTCATTCTGAATAAGAGGCTCACAAGAAGTCCTTCTCCCTTTGTTTTCACAGCTAGCTGCATTGCCAATGCCTTGCTAAGAGTTCGTGGGCTTGAACCTTTCTGAAGTCTTCCAAGAACATGGGATATTTCTGTGTTGCTGGAAGACCTCTTTCCTCTTTGTTACCAGTCAGGTTGAGGGGGGGCACCTGTGGGCACAGGGAGTAGGAGGATGACTCACCCTCTGAAGGGGGCTGTGTTTCTTTTGGTGATCTAGGACTCCTCAGTGATTGTCTTAGAC
>NW_010401784.1:45695-59511 GCF_000710305.1 Buceros rhinoceros silvestris
CTTCCTGATGAATGCTTAAAAGCCAAAAATGAGATGGCATGGCTTCTAAATGTTTGAAATTCATCTTTCTTTGTTCTCTTAATGTCTTTTTAAATCTTTACTCCTGAATACTCAAGGCCATCATGTAAGTAAGTGCATGAAACGGGTTTACATGCTTAAGGCTCAGTCAGTAATTTGAAGGCTGTTTCCACCCTCTTATCTACAAAAGGTGGCTTGGTGAAAAGTCTCTTATTTGCACAGAGATCCCTGTAATTTACCTGAGCATAAGACTACTCATTGGTCTTTCTTGGGTGAAAAATTTTATTTCTCTATAAAGATGACAGAAAAGTCTGTATGAACACAATTGACTTGAATAGTGATTTGGAATTCATGAGCATCCTTGAGGATACTTATAATCTGCTATTTGCCCACCTCTAGATCTGTGTTACCTCTTAGTTGTCAGAACAAATACCTAAAACCTATCATAAAAGAGCTTGTTTGACCTCAGAGTGATTTCTGGTAAAATGGGATGTGAGATGCAGAGAGTTGTCCGAAGGGAATAAAATCTAATACATTATTTGATGTTTTCAGGCATCTGTGTTTATTCTCTGCAGAACCGACAACAGGATTCAACGGAATACTCAACAAGCATGTAGTTTTTTATTATATGATGGCTATTTAATTATATTTTCCTGTTTTCTGCAACCTCATGCCACACAAAAGCTCTTCTGATTCTTTTACTGAATTGAGCTGTTATCTTGTGTTCAGTGTTTAAAGTACCCTTAAATAATGCTTCCCTTGACAATTCATTTTCAAACTTAAAACTTCATTTTCAATGCCTCTCAAAAGCCCAGCATACATGTAGAAAGGTTCCAGGGCTGCATTCCCTGAAAGACACTAATTCTTAGGCGCCTCAAAGCACAACAGAGGTCACCAAACATCTGAATGCTAACAATTACAGCAGAGTTTTAGGAAGGTTGGTGTCTATGTAAAACAGCATTGCAAATCAGTCCTAAAAAGTCAAGTTGTAACATTTTATGCAAAGGTGCTTCCCTAATTTCTGCTTATCAACCTAGCTGAGCCAAATGAGTTACTAATGGGTTTTATAGTGAAGTTTTGGAATGTATCAAAAGTGGTTTCAGTCTTCCAGGGACTTTCTTGAAAGAAGTCACTAGGCCAAGGTGTCAGAGTTGGCACACATGCAAACACCTTTTGTTGCACAGACACAAGGAGGACGGTGCACCTTTGGCAGCAAATGGATTGTACACTGTTTTCAAGCACAAGATAACTGAGTCTGGTGTACAGACAGAGCAAGGCAAAGTGCAAACGTACCATTTACAGAAGCCATTCAATTAAAGAAAAGTCTCTACAAAGAAAATGGTTTTATACCATGTCATGAAAAAATACTTGCCTTTTACTTTAAAGGGAAAAAAGACTGTTTAAGGGGGATGATTGTTGAGTATGTACCACTTCTAACAGATTTGCTGTGCAGAAGTACATAAGTGTGAGTGATGTAGAGGTACTTGTTTATTATAGAGCACATTTCAATGCAGTAATCATAAATATTGCTAAGGTTGTGCTCTGTTGAAATATGACCTACATACTCTTGATTGTTTGTGTTACGTGATTTGTCTGACACCCATTACATTCTGGGTAATGGCAGCCATTTGTTGCTGTGCACAGCAGGCTCTTTTGACAAAAGAAAATAGGCAGCAATAAAAAAGCTATAGTCTGAATTACATTCTGCACAGCGCTGCACTGCTGAGAGTTTGTGCAAGTGTGTTAACAATGCTCTGAACTGCCTCTTGTCAGCCTTCAGCCCGTAATGGCCATCTGTCCTTCCATAAATCTGTCAAAACCTGCTAAGTTCAAGAGAGAGCACAGGCTATACCTTGTACTGTCAACGCTAAAATGTACACGTTGGTGGAGAAGTCAGCACGTATGAAATAACGTGATGGTTATAGAGCGTTGTAACGCTGTTGATGTGGGACCATGGCCTCAGTGAAGATTACCAGGGATTAATAGGAAGGTGAACAAGTGTGCAGCCGACTGGTTTCCTCAAAGTTCACAGTTCGGAGATTGGTCATGGGACACACTGAAGGTGGACTCTGTAGTGGTGACATGAATTGAAAACTTCCCTCCTCCTCCATCCCCTGATGGAGGTTCATTCAAAAGTTAAATGAACATTTTCCAACTTTTTTCTGTTTCTACTTGCCTGTGCACTTCCTGCTTCTGCTGAAAACCAGGAAAAAAGCCAAAATGCCACGAGGAAGCCCTTTCTTAGGCTGTCCCCAGCACAGTTCTGCCAGCAAGAGAAGTGCCAGTGAATTTAGCTCAGTCTGTACTTTTGCAAGAGTTTTTTTGATAGGGTTTCCTTTTCCCCTCATCTAAAGATTGTTGGACTCATTGTCAGGCTTCTGGAAATTGTTGTGCTCTGAGTTTAGCTTGCTCTCTGCTGAGGCTAACTTTAAAGAAGTGGAAATGGAAACAATATTTTATTTTGAATATTGGTTTATCTCTTCTGGAGTTTCTTTGCCTGAAATTCTTAAATATGCCTGTTCGTTGTGAAGTGATTGTCTTTCTGCTTCATTCTTTCTTTAAAACTACATCAGAAAAATCAGTAGCTAACTCTGGAGCTTCTCATGGGCTATATAATTCCATGAGTAAAAGTGACAGTTCTTAATTTTTTATCTAAAAAAATCTTTGTTGAATCTGAGTCTGAAGTTTTAACCCGGAAATTATCACTGCAGAATTTTGAAGAGGACTCTTCTTTTCATATTACTAAAAATGTGTGTTGTAGTCAAAAATACTTGTTAGTGAGGATGTGGATAAGGTGTAAAAAAAACAATCTGCTGACTCAAAGTGAGTTTTTGGGAGGGAAGAAAAAATTGAGGACTCAAAATAGTTTAGCAGTGATGACTTTGCACAGAACTTTTTCACTATTAAATTTAAATTTGAGGTAACCATAGTTTTAGGTGTTGTTATCTTTGCCTCAGTTTCCCTGACTTTTGTGGCTTACACAAAGTCTTTACATAGTCACAGTTAGCTCCTAACCATGTTTTTCCAAACATTCACACAAAATCAAGCTTCTCTCTCACATCAAGTATTTATGTCTTGGTACTCTTGTCTTCTTTTTTTTTCTGAGACAAATTCATTGCAGCTAATGCAGTGGGCCTCCCAGTCTCCATTTATGCTCCTTAGGGAGCACTGTGCATTGATGGACACTTTTCCTTCTTTACAGCAAAACACCGTAAAACACATTCCATTTGCATTGATCTGCTGAGCTCTGTTGCATGGTTAAAAATACAAAACAAAACTCTATAGCCATGTTTGAAATACACAATTCTTGTGTCTGCCCTCTCTTTTTATTCTTGCTAAGGAAATAACGGAAAGCTTGGTCTAGAAGAATTAATCTTGGGCAGCATCAGCCCCTGGAGCACTTAAGGATGGTCTGGATGATCTAGGAGAACTCCCTAATCTCGGTCTAGTTTGTTAATTTTAAGCATATAAAGTTTTAAATTACATTAGAATCAATTGGATGGAAGCAAATTTTTTGAACATAACATATTAATTACTTTCCCGAAGAGGAATTATTTCCTGAACAATTTGCTGTTACTCTGCCCTGGTGTCATGGACTATCTGTTTGTAAAGCCTGAAGAAATTCTGAGAGTTCTACGGGAAAATATTGAGAGTATGTTCTACCTTAAAAAAAATAATGGGAAACAGGTGCTTTGGTTCCCAGACTTTACTGGAATGGGTTGTAGTTCCTCTGGCAATTTTGTCTCACCATAGTGATATAATCTACTACAGTTATGTGAACAATCCTGGTAGTTAGTGGTGTCTTTAGTCTATGAATACTTCCCTGTTTTATTTTGACTCCAAGCTTTATGACTCTCACTAATACTTAGTTCTAAATGCAGTGGTTCATTACAGTTGCAGTTGTCCTGTTGTTGACTTGGGTTCCAGTTGCAGAACCACATTTCAGGCAAAATGTATTAGTTATGTTTACAAGAATGTTTTATACATACATTAGCAATGGTTTACTAAGTTAATGAACTGTGGAGACAGGGTGGTTGCAGTTCAGTTGTAGAGTTGACGACCTTTCTTACATTTAAGTTCTTCATCCTGCTGAGGTTCCTTTGGTAGCACTCATTTATTTTTCTCGGGCTTGCTTTTATTCAGGTTTTTGTCTGCTAATTTCTTTAGGGTTTTTTTACAGTTCCAGTCTTTTGACTTTTGATTTTTATACCAAAAAAATCTTTTTTATTTTTAATAAAAAGGTCTTTTTTTGCTCTCTTCATCTTTTGTATCAAAATCTACAGAGAGGGAGGCAGATACCATGAAGGAAGGGGAGGGGCAGAAATGCTGAAGATTAATGGCAATGCATTAGTACTGTTGCTATTGTTGTTACCAGACCTTTGGTGTCTCACACCCTAAATACTCTTATTCCCAGTATTAGCAGTGTTAAATTACAGTGGCATACAATGGGTCTTGTTAAATTAAGATGGCATACAATGGGTCTTTCTTTGTATCTTTTTAAAGAACCTTATGAGCCGCCTTTATAAATGTTGTGTGTGTGCTTAAAAATACTCTGTTCCTCCTTTTTTCCCCCTTAGGCCTAACTCCACCTACAACCCCTCCTCATAAAGCCAACCAGGATAATCCTTTTAGGACTTCACCTAAGCCGAAGTCATCATGCAAGACTGTTGTACCACCTTCAAAAAAGCCCCACTGTAGTGAGTCTTCCAGTTCTCAAGGAAATAACCCAATCAAGAAGGGTCCAGAACAGTCTGAGCTGTACGCACAGCTTAGCAAGACTACAGTACTGTCCAGTGTACATGAGGAGAGAAAGACAAAACGGCCCAGTTTGCGGCTGTTTGGTGACCATGACTACTGTCAATCTGTGAATTCAAAATCGGAAATACACATTAAAATATCCCAGGAACTTCAGGACTCCAGACAGATAGAATTTAAGGATTCTTCACCTGGGTGGCCGTGTCAGATTTGTTCGTCTTTAGAACAAGACCAGTATTTCAAGAAAGAGACTTTACAGACAAGTAAGCAGGGGTACCATGGTAATAACAGAAAACAGCTCCAAGACCAGGAAATTCGGGCTGAACTGAATAAGCATTTTGGTCACCCCAGCCAAGCTGTTTTTGATGAAGAAGCAGATAAGACCAGAGAACTAAGGGACAGTGATTACAGTAATGAACAATTCTCCAAACTACCTATGTTTATAAATTCAGGACTAGCAATGGATGGTCTCTTTGATGACAGTGAAGATGAAAGTGATAAACTATGCTACCCTTGGGATGGGACACAAGCCTATTCATTATTTGATGTATCGCCTTCTTGCTCTTCTTTTAACTCTCCATGCAGAGATTCAGTGTCTCCACCCAAATCCTTATTTTCTCAAAGATCCCAAAGGACATGCTCTAGATCAAGGTCCTTTCCTCAATGCAGGTCTTGTTCCCGTTCTCCATATTCCCGATCGAGATCAAGGTCGCCCTGTAGTAGATCCTCCTCAAGGTACGGTACAGCAAATTAATGCATCATCATCATAGTTAATAAGAAGGGAAACAGCAAAAACAAAGCAATTTGAAGGAAAGAAAGAAAAGAACAAGAAATAACTTAATACAGTGCAACTCATTCTGTTGCTCGTGAACTGATTAAGTCTGAAGGTGATGGGGTTGCTACAGAAACACTTGTTGCCATTATCCTTTAAATTTCCCAAGTTTACGCTTTCTGAGTGGAACCAGTCAGATCAGTGACAGAGCAGTTGGTGAGAGATGTACACAACTATCCTTTCCCATTATCTGTGAGCTGCCCGGTGCCAATCTAGCTGCAGTTTCTATCCGATGAAGGTGACAGTGGCTAACTCTCTGCTCCATGTTAGCCTCAGTAAGGAACATTGCAAAAAGACAGTGGGGAGGAAAAATCACTTGAGCCCCGTTAGTTGACTAGGAGATCGCAAACTGTCCCTGGAAAATCTCGCTGGTAGCTTAGAAGAAATTGTAAGTTCGGGGAGAGGTAGAAAATGGTGTCAGTAGATTCAAACTGGATGACAGAGGTGAATGTTTCTCTTCCTGCAGATCTTGTTGCTATTATGAGTCCAGCCACTCCAGACACCGAGCATACAGAAGTTCTCCCTTACGTGCAAGATCGCGATCCAGATCACCGTACAGTCGCAGACCCAGGTAGTGCATTTTGCCTACATTTGGTTTGCTTTGCAGCTGGTTCTCAAGAGATAATGAAGCATTCCAGAAATTGTATTACTGATTTTACTTTCACAAATGCAGGTACTTGATTTAATGACTAAGTTATGTTTCCTAGATATGACAGCTATGAGGAATATCAGCATGAAAGGCTGAAGAGGGAAGAATACCGCAAAGAGTATGAAAAACGGGAATCTGAAAGGGCCAAACAAAGGGAGAGACAGAGGCAGAAAGCAATTGTAAGCACTGTGAAGATTAACTTTCATTTTGAAATAGATTTCTGTTTCTTTTCATAGGTTTCTGAAGCTAGGACTCGGACTTTATTTTCTTTCTTTTTTATAAACAAAATACCAAAATACAAAAATCTGCTTATATATTTTTCTTAGCATTTGGAGTTTTAGGCAAAGATGTGTTTTTATAATAATTTGTGTTTTGATGTTACATACTGATTTTTTTCAGCTATAAATTTTAAGTCTTTTAAGTTTTTCTCAGTAACAGATACAAAAGGCTTACTAAAAAAAGATTTCTCCCAGACAACAGACAATTAAAAAGTGAACCAGTCTATTTCTTACACAGTTCACTTATCAGTGAACCTGCATTTTATAGTGTATATTGCCTGCCAGAGTGCTAGTAATCAAAGTCTATTTTCTATATTTCTGGTTTTTTACATGAGCAATATAAGGAGTCAGCCTACATACTAGTCACTGGACTTTCATAGTAGCTGTAATTGTCTATACAGGGGGTACAGATAACAGAATGCAAATCTGGAATCCGAAGGCTGAGTTTAATTTTTTTTTTCCTGCCTATGCCTCAGTTATTTTTGAAGTTATTTTTAGCAAAATAAATGAAGATATGCTGCATTTAAAAATGTCACTTAACACTGGCCCTTTCATAATGAACATGTATTATTTAATTATTTTGTTCATCACTGTTCTGTGTGAAACAATTGAAATACCTGAGGCAAAGAAAATACCAGTGTGGGGATGGATCAGCAATGCTCTTGGCTCTTGTAGCAGTAGTTCTGAAGAGCAGCTATTAAATGGTGTCTTTTGCCCCTTTCTAATTCCCCACTGGCAATTGCATGATGATTTTGATAAATTAAATAGGGAGCGGCTGTAAATCTGGACTCCTTCTGTAGTTGCTAAGCTAATTTGGTGTCTCACCTTAACGTTTTCTCCTTGGTTTTCTGTGTCCTGCTCATTGCATTCAGTTGTACCTTCACTGCTGTTCTGGCTGTGCTCTGACTCTTGCATGAAGTGGTGCAGACTGGGACACTTCATTTCCAGATCTCCCTTAGTCCTTAGTCCAGGGCTCACCAAATTGAATAGGTGTTTTTTCCAGTGACTGTACTGGACTTTGTAGTAAAAGGCGATTTGTCGCACAGCTGGCAGCATTTTGCCTAATACTTACACCTACAGAACTGGGAGTGTGTAGAGATTGACAGAAACTGGTGTAGTCTACAGCAGCAAGACATTCTGAGAGGGAATAGACACCTTTACTTTCTGATTTTCATCTCTGTTTATTCTGTTACTCTTAGTGAGCGTCATCAAATCATTTCACTTCTGTCTGCTTCAGGTGCCCTATCTCGAAAGTGTGGATGAGAGGTGTATTTTGTAAAGCATGAGATTTAGAGCTGTAACACACTCTGCTGATCAGAAACTCAGTGAAGGCAGTGGAATGATTTTGCTTGTGTTCAGACAGGGCTATATTTAATTTAATTGTTGCAGTTAGTTTTAAAGTGTCTGGCTTCCATCTGCTTAGAGATGAACACTACCTTCCAGCAATCATAACTTACACTGGCTGTTATCTCTTAGATCTAACACAAATTAGAGATTCAAGTAGACCTCTGTCATGGGTGTATCTTGCTTCTTCTCAGTTACTGTACTTTACCAGTATAAATAAACATTAATCCTGCTGAGGAGAAAATTTTATTTAGTTTAAAAAAAACCCCAAATATTTAGCAAGTTGCTAATCAAGAGAAAAGGAAAAAGGAAAGAAAAGAAACTTTAAAAGCTCCAGATGTGCTGCATTGTAACTTTCTGTTTAAAAATTTTAGATGTCTCAAAACCAAGGTTGAATTTATTTTGTTTCTAAAGTGAACATTGTCATGATAATCAACTTCATTAGTGAAATTATTTATTAATAAACATAAATCAGAAGTAAAAAATAGATATCAATAAACAGAACATGGCAAAAACTTAAAACCAGTGACCTCTTAAGATCTGCAGGAGATACAGATGAACCCTATTAATTTCTTTATCCAAAGTCCATCAGGACTTTTACTTCAAAAATCTATATTGAATCATGCCTGTTTATTCCCTGAGCAAGTAAGTAGGGGTTAGGGGACAACAGAGAAAGGGAAGCACTGATCCTATGAAGTCAGTGATAAAATTTGTTTTATTTCTAACATTTTCTGCTCCTCTTCTTATTCTTTTTGGCTTACGGATTTCTTCTGTGTTACTCTTCTTTCTTGAGGGTCTCAACTCGTACATTGTTCAGCCACAAGAATATCTTCTCTCTTTCTTTGAACTTTCTACAGTCCCATAAATTTAGATTTCTTTACTCTCTGCATTGGGAATTTTTTTATTTTCTTTCTAGCCGTTGTTGCCTTGCCAGAACTGATTCATGGCCACATGCCTCCAGATACTCTCAAAAGAGTGGCCCAAAGACTGGGCAATACTAATGCCTCGGGTAGGTGGCAGGTGGCTTTTCTTCATGAGAGGCACCATGCTATGATCTCAGGAGCTAGTTGTAGAAAGGATACACAGCGGAAAGGGAACAGGAGTTACGACTGAGCTAAAAGCCATCCAGTAATACCAAAAGGTATTATTGGTTCAATATCTAGAGCTAGTCTCCGTGTGACAACAAGGGTGGGAAAGCTAGCAAAAAGAAACAAGAAAAAATTTCAAGTATTCTGTCAAAATGGTATATGGAGCAATGCCCTCGGATTGTGCAGGCAGCTTGCATTTTGGCAGACAATGAAGGCATATTGGCAAAAAGCTGGAGAGACTTGCTTTAGGAGTTTGTGCTCAAGTTATGAGGCAAAGGCACATTTAAATGGCTGCCCCTTCAGTCTTGCACGTACCGCCTTCACTGCAGTAGCTTCAGATCAGCTAAAAGCCCAGGCTGGCATTTCCCTGTATGGATTCCTGAATTCCTGTGTAGAGTTACAGCTATACACAGGTGGTTTTACATCAAAAGGTTCTGTGATACTCTTCTCCTCTTCCTTTTCTTCTTTTCTCCTCTCCAGTTAATTCAGTGCCTTTTTTGTGGACTGAGGTCTTAATTTTGAGGAGTCACACATGAAGAATATGAGCCAAGTCCACAAGATGTTTTCTAGTTAGAGTAAGAAATTTTTTTTTTTTGCCATTCATTCATTTGTACTTTTGGTTGTGATGCCTTTGCTAACTGAGCAGATGTTAGCATAGTTCAGTTTGATCTTGACTTCATTTGTTTCACTGGGTCCCCATTTTGTTTTAGAATGGGTCCTCATTGATCGTAAGTATGCCCTGCCACCAACACTTACTTAACTTCATAATGCTAACCAGATCGTACTGGAGACACATTGATCATAAGACTTGAGGAGCAACTGCCAGACAGAATGGTCTACTTAGGGCTTTGTAGAAGCTGGGATCCCGCCCCCAACCAGGGCAGATCACAGGGTTTGTCAAGAAGACTGAGGACCCATTTTTTTCTTGTGCTATGCTCCAGAAAATTTCTGAGTTATGTGGGCTTTTACTCCAGCAGCTCATCAGACCATGTAGCCAAGGCATGGCATCGGAAGTAGTTAGCACATTTCAGTTCTGGAGTCACCAGTTCGTGGTTCCCCATTGACATAGTGCACCAGGGCTGGGAGGTTAAACTGTTTTGATGAGCAGCCCGGTGTTCTGGATCTCTGCTGCTCTGGCCATGATACTGACTTAAAGTCACATCCTTCCTGCACCTCATTTACTGCATGTGCTGGCTGCTGCCAGGAGGTATAACAAAATCAGCTTTTATACCCAAGTAGAAAATTAATATTAACATTACTACTTTTCATTTCTAAGTGCTGACAGCCTCCATGAGACAAGTATCAAGAGTTCCTGTCCCAGAGAGCTTACAAATGTAAGAAGATAAATGTGCTGTGAGGCCACTGCAGTGGAAAGAAGCACATAGTTTCAAGGAAAATAAATTGCTCTGCAACAGGAAAGCAGGAGAAGGGTGGTTTCGTAAATGAGTGCTTGGCTTTTCTAAAGTCTAAAACCAGAATCACCTTATAATGGAGTGCATTTCCACTGATGAATGATCCAAAGTACATTGTACATTTAGTTTGGATTTTTTTGTTGTTGCTCATCTTGATGGCCTTGATCCCAGGCACTCTAACTTTGCTGTATGAGTTGCTGAAAATATATCAAACAGATTACCTAAACTTACCTGAGGTTTACTGGTCCATCGTTATTTTTCTAGCAGTCACCATGGAGTGTGCCTGAACTGTTTCAGTCCTCAGTTAGCCACACAGCTGCACTCGACAATTCGGTGCAATGTTCTTTCTTTGTTTCCATTTTTTGTGATTCTTTCTTCTGCCATTCATACTTGCCCACAGGTCATACTTACTGTTCTTTACTGTCAAATCTAAAGAAAATTTTTCTTAATGTTACTACATCAGAATCTTAAGCTTTAATGGCTTTTCCATTCATAGCATTTCTATTTTTTAAACTCAGTCCAATGATTCCCATTTCACTTTCAAAATGGTATTTGGCCTCCCACACTAAGGATAAAAGACTTCACGGCTTTCTGCTGGAAGAGAAGTCACTTGATGTGGAAGGCAGCACAGGCACAGTGCTTGCACTAAGCCAGCCACCAATGCTGGAGGAAGCAGCAGAGCCTTTGACAAGCCTATGGCAGACCCCAGCTTTAAAATGCCCCTGGATTTCTTCTCTCAGCTTCACGTAAAGCATTACCTGGCACTTGGAGAACGAGGTATGCACCGCAAATGTGCAGACAAAAAGCGGTGGGGGAAACAAGGACAGCAGAACTACATGATGCTGTGTCTGGAGTGGCTGCCTCCAGTTCCCGCAGACCTCGCTAAGCAGCACCATGGGCAGGTAAAGCACACAACTATTGGGTGAAGAAGCCTAGTACGAAAAAACATGCAAAAACTAATACATTTAAGGGTCTGGACTTTAGTTCCTCGTGAAATAACAGATTCAGAATGAGGAACAGAGAACAAAACAAAGGTTTGGAGAAAGCCCTTACAAGACAGAAAGATCCTTAGCATCACTGAACATTTTGCAGGATTAGTGGTCCATTTATTGATGTGTAAGGTATATCCTGGACCTCTTTTCTCAAGTTTTGGCATTTTAATGCTTTAGTATTTTCATTTGAGACTTGAAATACTGCTTCTCAGTCTAAGATTTTTCTGCCACATCTGCTTATTCAAATGTTATTACTGCAAGGAGGAAAGAGCAAGATTATGAACAAGGAGCTTTAGATAAACCAAAAGAAGACAGATTATGTTGGGCCTGAGGGAGTTGGCTAGATTCTTCTTTCTTCCTATTTTTTACCAGGCAAAGCAATGAACTACACTTAAACTTATGATGCAAACACGGTAATCTGCACTTTTTGGGGGAGGGAAATATGAACAGGATCTTCTGGAATTTCCTGCAGGTTCCCTCTGTCCATGTTAAATTGAAAACAAAAGCTTTTCTCTTTCATTCTCTAGGTTTACAAGTTGTATATTGTGTCCTCTAATAAGTGCAGTAAAAAGTGTACTTAATATGCACATATGGACTTATGCATGTAACTTATTATAAAATAAAGGTCTTTAACATTTAGAGGTATGCTGTAATTTTGTTAGGCTTGTATAGCTGTATTATTAATGGGAATAAAAGGTAGGAGTCTCTGTGAATACAAATACATTCTTCATAGTTGCTTTAAATAAACAGAAGTTAACCAAGACAAAGACAACACTGTATGAATCCTGTGTTCTCCACTACCTTACACCCTCATGGCACTCTGCTTAAAAAAAATTGCTTGTACACATCTCCTCGTGTGTGCGCACTGGAGGACATATGGTGTGTTTCAGCTTTAAATTTGAATTTCCTTAATTTTTCAGGTTTAACGTATTCCCTTAATGATAATTTAAACAGGCTTTTTTTTAATTGTTCGGTTTTGTTTTATTACAGTTGTCTTAAAGGGATATTAGAGATATAAAGGTTATTAGGGATAGAAGAAGGAAAAATTGCACAGGCATGCAAAAAGACTTACAGAAGAGCGTGAAATAGTTATTTCCATCACACTGTAATATAGCAATCTCCATGTCAGTGAGTGAAACATTATGTTTTTTCAGTTGAGATGTATTGTCTCGGCTGAAGTATATTAGACAGTCTGCTATGTTATGTTCTGCTCCATCTGGTCAGTCATTTAGGTTCAATAGCAAGTATCAATGGAATTGTTTCTTATCAAGTGTTTCAGTGCGGTTAAATCCTTGATTTGGTAAAACAGTCTGAAAAAGTAATTACTGTGCATATGCAGATTTTCCTGGTTTTTAAGTTTATTGCACCCAACCATACTGAAATAAGCAGAATTAGGATGGGGAAATGGAAGAAATGCAGATTTCTGTTGCTTGCACTCTACAGTCCCTAGTTCACAGGAGCCCTACCCAAACTCCTCTGTCAAGAGGGTCAGGGCTCTGGGCTGGGACAGAGTAGAGATGGAGATAAAAAGCAGCAGCTGTCTGTAAAGTACACCCTTTCCTTAAATTTATGGCCACCCATGAGCACACTTGTCCTTCTTTTAGCCATGCTAGCTTCTCCAAACTGCACTGCTATGGCAGAGAACAAGGACAGCTTTTGGATCATGTGCTTTTGGAAGGCCTGGTGTTTAAAAATGAAAGTGTCTGACCCAGCAGGGTTATGGAGGACTACCAAGGCACTCACCTTAGTTCCTTATGTAATAAAAGAGGCAGTAGTTTCAAGCATGTAAATTACTTACCTGATCCCATTGATAAAGGAGAGCATATACATACTTTGGTAGAGCAACCAGGGACCCTGCTGGGCTGACCGGAGTGGTTCCAGTGATCACTTCTTGTGCCATACCTCAGTGGGTAGGGATTTTGGGTAGGAGTGTTTGATTCTTGGATCTCTGTTTCTGGAGCTTTAAACTCACTGTCATTTCTCAGGAGAGTTAGATTAACTGGATCTGAGCCCCTGAGATTTGAGAGGCCAAGAAAAGAGTCAGTGAAAATAGTTGACTGAGTGTGCTCGTGAGAAGGAGTTTCTCTTGGAAGACAGATATGTTGGTTTCAGCTTCCTGCTGCAGGAATTGTTTATTTATTTGGCGTAAACAGTTCCTGGGAGCAAAGGACTCTCCTGGGAACAGGGAGCCAAGATTTTGGGCTCCAGAACTAAGAGTTCTGATGGTCCTTTAATCTCAGATGAGTTCTCAAACAAGTAAAGAAGAGTCATCAGGATCATTTCAGTTTCTATATGTGTTTTGGTCTGATCTCAGTCCTGTTGTCCATAGTCCAAGAATGACTAGATGCCTCTTTCCATATCATGGAAAAGATATATTTTGTGCTATATCTGAATTGGAATACCATAAGCTACCTGTCTCTCCAGGCTAGGATGTTTCTGAGCAGGAAT
>NW_010401784.1:59622-60958 GCF_000710305.1 Buceros rhinoceros silvestris
TGAATGCAAGTCTATATTTAGATCCCTAGGGCTTTTTGCATTGCACAGTGGAGGTGCCATTAGCCCTTAGGCACCTCCAGGTTACGAGAGTCATGAATTCTTAGCAGTCAGTATAACTCCTTCGGTATTTGGCACCTAAATTCTGTGTAAGTCTCAGGTGCCAAACCTGGTGGTTTAAACTGATATTGCTCCACTGACTGACAAATTTATGCCAGCTGAGAATGCAGTGATGGTGGTGGTGGTGGTTCAATTTAAGGAACAAACGTGCGGGTGTGTAAGGGATGAGCAGTACAGCTGGTAGTGCCAGGGTTCTTCAGGCTAGAGGCAATCTGAGACAGGAGGGCTGAGCGCTCGAGCCATGTGTAGCTGGTGCTTCTTTGCTGTGATTAACTTAAGGTCAGTGTTTTGAAGATCTCTTTTTGCCTTTTGCTTTGCTTGCAGCTCGCTAAATGGCTCTCTCCTCAGTAAAGTGTCCATCCAAAAATTCATAAAGTGGCTCTCGTAGGGTTTCCTAGTCCTTCTGTCATTCTGCTGAACATTTCTGCTCAGGAAGGAAGGATATAACCATGACTTGATTGTTTTAAAAACATCTATGATGCTTTGCTCCAACTGTTAAAGGAAGATGCAAATGACACCCTAGCCTGTAAAGAAAAGTCAGTTGTTTTTTTTTCTAATTGAAGAAACCAAAACGTAATGGTGACCACAGGATATATTTTATTGTTCTACCTTTCCCCCAGAAACATAAAATTCATCTTCTGCACACCTAACAGGTATTTTAAAGTATGAATTATGGAGGAATGGATGATTGTAGGATGAATCAGCTGTTGAGTCATATGAGTTTATAACATTATGTTTATAATGCATTTTATCTCTACGGTTCATTTATGAAATTGTTGTGTTACTTTATACTACCCCGCAACTAAGATGGGTTTTGCCCAGTATTGTATAGGCAGCAAGAGAAGGGGACCTCCTGCTTTGGAGGAGTTTACAGTCTTGGAAGGGAAGTGGTAGAAGGAGTGGAAGGGGGGAAGGTATCGTAGCATCCAGAGGGAGCTGTTTGTCAGAGTATAGCCGAACAGTGACAGCAAGCAGTGAAACCTTCCAGGAGCACACCACTTGACAAATGTAGTGTCATTTAAATACCTTAGGTACTTTCCAGGAGTGAACTATTTAACTTACTAGCAAGATGCAGTAAGTCTTCTGGAAGAGACTATCACTATCATTATGTACCCTCTGCACATCCATGTGTGTATTTGCATGCATGTATGTATAGGTTTATCTCCGTTACGTGTTTATTAAAAACATGCCTTCTCTGTTGCTGTTTCTCAACAGGAAG
>NW_010401784.1:61040-73025 GCF_000710305.1 Buceros rhinoceros silvestris
GCGTCGTGTGATTTATCTGGGTAAAATCAAATCTGACACAACCCGAACAGAACTGAGGGACCGGTTTGAAGTTTTTGGTGAAATTGAGGAGTGCACAGTAAATATGCGGGATGATGGGTAAGAACTTCAGCAATTGCTTCTTGTTTGGGAGCTACCATATGTAAAAAATAATGGCAGAAGGATTACTGGTATGGGAGTTACCAGTGTAAGTGCTGTTCCAGATGACATGCCGAGTTCAAAATCATATTTATTTTCTTTCATCCTTATTTATTAATCTTGCTAGTTGAGATTCCCTGTCCCAGAAATAAATATTTAGTTGTGTGACAGGACAATCATGCTGATAAATGGATGCAGTACTTCCGGCATTTCCACTGCTGAATCTCCTCCAAGCTCTTTCCAGGAACGGGTTACACTAATGTGCGTTAACTCTTTTCAGTTTTTTTCACAACTGTATTTTTCAATTGCAGAGACAGTTATGGTTTCATCACCTACCGCTACACTTGTGACGCCTTTGCTGCTCTTGAAAATGGATACACTTTACGCAGGTCAAATGAACCTGACTTTGAGCTGTACTTCTGTGGACGCAAGCAATTTTGCAAGTCTAACTATGCAGACCTAGGTAGGTATTTTGCTATATGTGACTTAAAGTATGTAACTGGAACCTTGTAATGCAGGAGAATCTAGGGTTTGCTTCTTTTTGTTTAATGCTTAAATTATTTATATGATATGGGGCAGTTAAAGGAAGTGGGTTTTACTTGCCGCAGGAAGTTTGAAAGTTTACTAGTCTGGGCTCTAATCTGAGCTGGCTTCTTTCAGATGCTTCAGACCTGAAAAATTCAGATTGTGAAAATTCTTTTCAAGTCCACTTCCATCATTATCAAAAACAAGTGCCTGATATTCAATAGTAAATTTCCATGTTGAAATGATAGCACCACAGAAACCTCCTGCATGCTTTGCTGTTTGTTCTTTGCTATACTACGACTGCTTGGTTCTAATACCTGATTTATTTATGTGAGCAATAAGCAGAGATCAAAGTTGATACCCCAAAAAATTCATTATGATTCTTACTTTGCCATGAGTTGTGCTGAAGGTGTGCAGAACTTGCCAGAGGCACTCCTTAAATGCAATTCGTAGTTACTCAGATTTGAACAATAGAGGGCTTGTGACAAAATCTGACCCTTAGTTTCGCAAAGACTACAGATCTCAGCTGGTGGTTCTCATGCATAAGCAATATGTATGAAGATGTCTCCTTGCAGGGACTTTCAGTCAGGATGTAGGAGGCTGCAGGCTGTGGAGAGCTTAGAAAATCTCTTGGTGTTTGCTGTCCCACTGATGTGGGGCAGTATGCATGCCGGTTTCCAGATCCCAGTATACTGGGAGTAACTGCAGACCCAAGTGTGCACACTGGCTGGGGACACACATCTGGGTATGTCCTAGTCCTGTCTGGACAAAAACATACGGTTCTGTCCTATGCACTGGGTCAGGGTACAATGCTTTCCCTTGCAAGTGTGTTTGGAGATGTTCAGAGTCTTACAGCAGGGATACTGATTTAAGAATATGCATAAAAAAACCGCGCAGACTGCCAAAACATCCTCTGTAATATTATAATATATTATAAACTCACTTCTTATTTAATTAACTTTTAAAATGTAAAGTATTCATTAAATGTTAAACCTTTCCTAATACCTGTAGACTAGACGTATGGGAGATACTCTTTACTGAATAACATAGCAAAGGACATTTTGCTGTTGAATCTATATTAATCAGATATTGTGGGTTTTTATAAATAAATGACCACAGTCATTAAAACCTCTCATAACCCGTAACACAGTGCTAATGAAATATTGTATGTGCTGCCCTCAGCTCTGTACAATGCAGGAAGTGAATACAGATATATTTTTTTCTAACCAATTGATGTCTTTTCAGAATTAATGATAAAGAAGATACGCATTGTTCACAATGAATATGCGATAATTCACTTCAGTGGCTAAACAGATAATGTAAAGCTAAGGAAAGGCAATTGACTGCTGAAGAGATGTAGGGTTGATGTAGAAAATATAAAAGGTAGCAAGGCATTTGTCGAAATGTAGGCTGATAAAAACAGTAAAAATAGATTGAAGTCTTGACTTGATTTGACTTATCTTCAGGAATGAAAGCCAGGGTCGTCTCTGTATCTCAGAAAATCTGGAGTTTAAAATAAGTCATCTGAAGGGAACCCTCTTGAACATTATTCATCACTGGGAGTATTCCCTGGCAGGTCTCTCCATGCTGAGTGGGATTCCCAGAGTATCTGTGAGCAGAGTATTTTCACTTTGTCCTGCTGACAGCTTGAGCTTCTGTACTTCAGATTGCATTCCCTGTATTTTGCAGAGTATCTGATAGAGCTACATAAGGAAATGGCAGGATGAACTTTAAAATTCATGAGCTAGTACAAGGACAGAGAGAATTAATCAGCCTTGGGTTGAGTACAGAAGAAAGAAAACACTTGAAAATAGTAGTCAGAAGTTTAACACCTCTCCTCTGTGAGAAGATATTGTCTTAACAGAACTTGTAATGAACATTTAATGCACAGTGTGTCTTATAGTGGTAGATGGGGAGTTCTGATTAATTCAACACAAGAAATGGCAAGAAAAGGGCACTGTCATAAAGGAGTTGTGACACAGGAACTAGGGACAGTCAGTGTTAAGCAGGGATGACTCCAAAAGGAAATTCAATGCTTGCAGCCACATCAATAATTGCCGCACTGGAGCTGGGTGGCCAAAAATGTACAATCTCTCCTTTGCGCTAGGAACAGACTGACGTCTGTGTCTAGGCAGCTAGCAAAGCTGGTGCAGGTATTGCAGGTCATAGCAGCTGGACTGTTACTGCTGCAGTGACATAAGCTGCAAAAGGCTGGGGAGGCCACCTGAGATCTCTTGTACAGTGGTGCAGAGTCCCTGCCCTGAATTGCTCACACTCTAAAATCAGACTGGAATCACCCCCAAAAATCAGACTGGAAGCAAAAATGGAGTTTCAGGGAGGTGTAGTGACTTGTACAAGACTCGGAGGCAGAGCAGGCAGAAGCAGCCGTGTCCCCTGCATGCTGCCTGCAGGCTGCCATGGCTTTCTGCAGAACCACCCCCCTGTTACCTTTATCAGGAGAAGTAAGTTTTGGGCATTGCATGTTGTAAAACAAGAGTTGCAAAATGATGGTGGAGTTTTGGGTAAAGCATCTGTAAAGATTATACCTGGACTACTTTGAGACCTATATATTTCAGCATGTGGGTGTCCAAGTCCTTGGAGAACCTGTTTTGAGTTTACCTCTCTGTGAGTGCATGCAATTTATGGTTCTCCCCCACTACTGATGACATGTCCTGCTTCTTACCAGAAAGCTCTGTCCATACTTAAAGCTTCTCTGATGACTGTTTCTGGGCTTTATCATCCCATAAAGTTGTAAGTGGATTGTTTCTCTGGTGCCTTGTTCGTACCATTGTACAGAGAAAGTGATGTAAGTAACTTGGTAGTGGTTCATGCCTCTTATCTAAACTTGCATCCTTTGGGTTTCAGATTCAAACTCAGATGATTTTGATCCTGCTTCCACTAAAAGCAAGTATGACTCCATGGATTTTGATAGTTTGCTTAAAGAGGCACAGCGGAGCCTGCGTAGGTAACATGCATCAGACCTGAGGAAAATGGAGGGATGGCGAATACCTCATGGACATCACGTCCTTCAATAATGGACAATTAAAAAGTCATACTTAGGAATTTCTCCTACCTTACACTCTGTTCAAAACCATGGTTTACATGAACACAGCTGCTCAACGAGTGGAGAGGCAGGATGGCTGTCCAGTAAGCACACGTGTGTCCATGGGTGTCAGCTTTGCTTTTGCGGGTGATCGGTGGCGGGGGAGCCAGGCGTTCCTTGTGAGTTCAATGCAAACCACGAGACATGGCAGCAGTTCCACAGAGATACACATATAATGATGAACTGCAAAATCTGTACATACTGCATTTTAACAAAAAAAAGAACAAAAACAAACAAAAAAAATTTGAGAACTATGGCTGCTGATATCTGGGAGTCAAACACTGCATTTTTTTTTTTTTTTTATGAAACTTCTTCTCACAACACAGTGATAATACGACAATCCAGAAGAAACCGCAGGTCCCAGAAGCCTACAATCTGTTTCGGCTTTGTTTTAAGGTTTTTTTGTTTTCTTTGGAGTTGTTTTTTCTTTTCTTGTGTTTTTTTTTTTTTTTTTTAAGTCCTTGCAGAAAAGAAAATGAAAGGCTCAAGCTTCCCTAACATTTTGAAGTTTCATCTTTTAAATCTGACACCCGTGTAAATGTCTATAGCGTTGATCTTCCACAGCAAAATTTTCAAAGCCTTGTTAATGGTCAAATGTGCAGCTTGTTCAGCGATTTATTCTAATGAGAGGACGTGGTGTTACATTATTAATGAGAGTTGGATATAACTATCTGGGTGTGTGCACAGGTAGTTTATTTGCTACATCCTCTAAAGTAGTTGAGTATTTACAAATGTTAAATGGAGTATTTTTGTTTATGTACATACTGTATGACGATGCTCTTTTTTGTTACAGCTATGCACTGTAAATGCAGCCTTCTTTTCAAAACCTGCTGAATTTTTCTTAATCAGAAATACTCAAATGTAATTATATGAGGTGAAACAATTATTGTACACTAACATGTAGAAAGCTGAACTTAACGCTTATATATATTTGATTGTAAAAAAAAAAGAGAGAAAAGTGTGTGGGTGAGGGTGTGCTTGTGCATATGTGTGTGCGCGTGTGCCTGAGTGCAAAAACGCTTTACACATGTTCATCCCTTCTTTGGTGAGCTTATGTAAGAACTTTGTCCAGAATTACCCTAGCCCAAAATGTATTAACCACTTCTGCAGTATTTTTCCACATTTTTCTCATTGCTTGATTTTCTTTTGCAGTTTTATACACTGAATTTGTTAGGGGAATAAAATTTTCTCATCTAAATTTTTCTAGGAGATACCATAATTTTATGTAAAGTCTCTCAAATGGGTAATCATTAAAAAAATGTTTTTATTTTATGTATCAACAGTAGTTTTGGAACTAGAGATCAAAAGTCTTTTTAAAATGCTGTTTTGTTTTAATTTTTGTGATTTTAATTTGATAAAAATATGCTGAGGTACTAAGTACAGTATGATTTTTACAGTAATTCTGTGTCCAAACACTGTTCTTGAAGCCAGTAATCTTTTCATTGGCAGAGTTTAATGATGGTATTTATCTATATTTTTTACAGTTATGCATCCTGTATAAATACCGATCCTTCATTCCTTTGTTTACTAAAGAGACATATTTATCAGTTACAATTATCCTATTTATTATAAATTATGAGATGACTAAAATAATGAACAGGCCAGTGGAAATTTTATATGTAGAATGCATGATGGTTGTCAGTTTGAAGTAAGTGTTTCGTTTGGAAATTCAGCTTTTGCAGAAGCAGAGGGTTGTTTGGTTTTTTCCTTTTTTTTTTTACTATGCACTAGCATGGCCTCAGATGTGCCCATGACATTGTTGCTGATGGCATTGCTTCTGCTAAATTAAATAGAAACTTCAGGAAGGAAAAAAAAACCAAACAAACAAGAGTAAACTACTGCTATTCTGAGCATCAGAATTTCATCTGAACTCGGAGTCTCTAGACTGATGAGCAAAGTTTGGAATTTGCTTGCGAATGTATAGATTTGGTATTCTATTACTGTTTGGCATTCATGACTCCTCTTAAAGGTATGGCACACCTCACTATTTAATCTCCTTTCCACTCCCAATCTTAGAAAAGTGATTCCACCCCCATGCCAGTGCAGTTGATTTTGATGGCTGCATTCGTTTTATCACCAGCATATTGTGTTCTGAGAGATTCCACTGTCTGTCCTGTCGGATGCTTGCTTGATTTTTTGGCTTCTTATTTCTCAGTAGATAGATAGCAATAAAAAAAAAAAATAAAAGAACTTTTTCAGAGGTTCTGTGTTACAACTGTAACATTCTTTAATCTGATAATTCGTGTTGTTGCTCTGTAGGTTAAAAATGCAGGTATTTTAACTTTGTGTGAATGCCAAACTAAAAGTTTACAATTTTTCTTTCTGGATTTTGCCTATCTTCTGTTGTAAAGAAAAATATTAAAAGCAATAAATTATTTTTAAGAAATCAGTATTTAGTATATCATATTATGTGTTCAAGGACCAGATGCATTACCTATTTTGCCTTCAAATTTATGTGATTAAATTTAAAATACATTCTCTTTTGCCCTAGATTGCTGACATAAATAAATTGGCGTGGGGTTTGGGGGAGGGATTGTTTATTTTTCGCCAAGCAGGCATAATGACATGATTCAGTTTTTTTTTTTTTCACTGGCCTGGCAAACATTCTCATCTTGAAGATGGCTTTCCTCTGTGGATTTACAAATTACATATGAAATTAATAGAGCTAGGATTGCTGAATAAAGCTATTTGTATCCTTTGTAGACACTGTAGTAGGTAACCCATCAAAATATAAACTTGGTGTTTCCTTTTCTTTTTTCTCCCTCAAGAACATTTCAAATTAGCCCATGTACCACATTGTCACCGGAGGCAAATTGCAGCATAGCTCTGTGTGTCTTTTAGATGAAGATTGTACTGTTGCTTTCATGCTGTGGTAAGTACCACATCCCCAATACAGGTAACACAACTGGTACTTAGAAACTGTGGTCTTTCCTAGAGCTGTAAACAAAGTAATTCCTGCAGAACATAAAATAATCCAAATTCAAACAGAGGGAGCCTAAAATTGAAGAAAAATACCTGTGCTAAACTACTCTGAAAAGCAGCTGGGCTGCCATCACCAAGAGCAGCACTGGGAGGAAAGTTTGTGCCTCTGGGGTATAATACTTGGGTCAGTTGAAAAAAAAAAAAAAAAACAACCACACCTTCTTCTCATCCCTTTAGATGTAAGCTTACAGTAGGTAATGATTATGTGTCCTTTTTGATGGCTGTAACGAGAACTTCAATCACTGTAGTATAAGATCTGATCTATAAATGACCTAGAATAGCCATGTAATATAATGTGATGATTCTAAATTTGTACCTATGTGACAGACATTTTCAATAACGTGAACCACTGACCTGATGGCGCTACTGTAAGATTTGTACAGTAGGTGAACATGTAAAGCTTTTAGTTGGCTTATGCTGAACAGGGAAGGCAAGTTACTAGTCAAGCCCAAGATGGGCTATTTTCCACCTGCCAATTCTACATGTACTTTCGTGGTTTAATTAATTGTATGAAAATTCCTGTGATTTTTTTTTTTTAATGTGCAGTACACATCAGCCTCACTGAGCAAATAAAGGGAAACGAATGTTTCAAATCCATTTCTGTTTCTCTTTCTTATCGCAGGTGACAGGTTCCCCCCCCCAACTGGTCTTGTACTGTGTTTTCTATTACCATTTCTAATGGTCATAATTGATTTCAGATAGCAGTCCAGATCATGCCTGCGTTACTGCACTTTGGGCAGGGGACAAAACCACTAGTTTGAATATGTTTAATGGTAGAAAGGTGCTGTCTACCTTTCTGCCCTGTGTACCCAAGGCTGTTGAAGGGCCAACTTAAACTGTGTAGGAAAGCTTTTGAAAAATGCTCAGTGGAATTTTAAGAGTTGCTGGCTTCAGTTAGGAGCGGGTGGGGAATGTAAGGGCTTTTCTGCGTGGCCATGACTGGATCCAAGTTGTACAGGTTGGTGTCTTTCATCCTGAGATGATAAATAGCTGTACTAGGAAAAAGTGCCATCATGAGAGTCCTTCACCAGCCTCTTTGCCTCAGCAGACAGACCAGGAGGATCACACAGGTAGGTGGCTGGACAAGCATGGGTTTTCTGAATCCCTCCTGGACAGTACGGGGTGCCAAATGGTGGGCTTCCACACTGGCATTGCCACTGGGCAGGCAACAGCTTGGTGAAGGACTGGCTAAAGGTATTCACCACCCTCTCCTTTACATGCACATAAAAAGGGGAAGGAATTACTTCTCTGGTTTGCCCAGGATTTGTTCATAGATAGCCAATATCCTGCTGTAGACCTATCCCTTTATATCAACAGCCTTCTCTGGGGATTAAGAGCACAACACTGTATGACTGAGTCTTCTCGTCTTGATGTGTGCCTCGGGAGGTACCCAGGGCACAATGCAAGGAGCAGCGCAGGGCAGCCTGTGCAGCTGGTGAGCAGCCTGGTTATGGTCTTTGGGTAGAACTATTGAATTCACTTGAAAAAATTGCCTTTCTCAAGACGTCTAGCCTCCACCTCATCTCTGTTCCTAACACTACTGTTTATTTCATATTCCATAATGATTTTTTTTTACCTGAAAAATACTTAGCTTTTGCATTTTTACCATTTACTAATCCAAACTGTTGTGTTGGCGCTTACGGTGGTGGTAGAGTGAAGTTCTTTGCTGTGTGGGATTTGCATGGTTGACTCACTGCTCCTGATCAAATTATTGCTCAAAACATAGTGGACCACCTTCGTCCCTGATGTACTTCATCAGTGCTGTTGCTATTCCACAAGGCATGAATTTAGCCCAATATTTCTCCAGTTACTAGGCTTTTTAATTTGATTTGTTTATTCAGTTCATATTTTTGCATAGCACTTTGATGCTTGCAAAAAAAAGCACTCTATTAGATTTCCAGGAAAGTACTGGTTTTTGCCTCCTGTGCCCTCATTTTATGTTATTAAGGTTTATTGCATAAAATCAGGATCTCGTTTATTAAGAAATCATCCCTTCCATTGCCTGTTCTCCTGGGTTACCATTTTCTCCCACAGTGAACGCTGCAGGCTGAGCACCTGAAATCAGATTCAGGCGCCTCAGTGAGTGGCCTGATTTCCAGAAACACTGAGCATCTCCTAACTCCCATTGACTTCAATTAGACCTGCCAGCTCTCAGCACTTTTAAAATCAAGCCACATATTTAGAGCCCCAATTCAGCACAGCATTTACATTTGTGCTTAAGTCCAGCCTGATTCAGCAAAGCACTTAAGCACGAGTGTTTTTAGATGCATTGAAGTCAAGTGCTCGGCTGCTTTGAATAAAAATAGACTCCTGGATTGGGGCCTAAGAATCCAAATACAGACACCAACCCCTAATTTTAGGTTCCATTTGGAAAACTTTGGCCTTGCCTACCACCTTTAACCTTTAATGTTTACAGAAAACACAAAACCACCCCTCGGGTCTAAGTGGAAGAGGGGGAGGTTTAGGGAAGAGAAGTGGAAGCGGTGGACAGAATTCTTCCGTGTGGAAAATGTTCTGAAAACTTTAAATCCAACTCTTGCAAGATGCCTCTGTGTATCAGTATCATTTCGTGTTACACTTCCGGAGTCTCATTCAAGATTAACATGCAGTTATTCTATTGTCCTTCACCATTAATTAATGAACTGCTATATTAAACTTTAACCAATGCCAATTTCCCCAGCTTTTCTGTGAATGACATTCTGACCATTGGTATTCCATGTTCACAAGCAAACTAAACTATAAATCAATTTTCTCTACTTTATCAAACAGCAGAAAGTAATAAAGAAGGTCACAAATAGTACAGTAGTTCCTTGGAGGTTTGTAACATCATAATTTAAAGCTCAGAAAGATTGAATCAAAAGTTGAATTAATCCCTAAGGGAAAAGATTCTATATAGATTCTATTGATAGACATAGGGCAGCCTGTCTTCACAGGGAGCTGGTGTATTTGTTAATACTTCAGGGCAAAGGAGACTAGTCTTCTCAGCAAAGAAGAAAATGAAATCCTCCACGGGAGGAAGTGAGTATATCCTCTGCACTTCCCGGTGCTGAGCTCTTTTTTCAGCTTTGCTGTAAAAAAAGAGAAAGCCAACTCATCTTCTGCTACCTGATGTGCGCCACTGAAGGGCCAGTATCTGTGCAAAGCAATTATGGAAACTGCAGCTGGATAGAATATAAAGATCATAAATGTTGAACTTGATCAGTTTTCATTCCTCAACTGATGCTTTTTTAGTCAAACAACCTCAACCCCAAAATCTTAGCGGTCTAAGCAAAGCAAAACGAAAGGTTGTGTTTTTTCAGTGACAAGTATCAGTGAAGTTACAGATAGTTGTTCTGCAGCTGGAAACATATTCCTCAAAACATTTTGAGGTTCCTTTCAATTATTGCAGCTTCCTTTCAATATGTTTCTGAAATCATAGTTTTAAAAAGGCATTTCTGATTCTCTTTTATAAAAAAAAATCTGTAACCTTAATGATGTGACTGAACCTGAATTAAGGTCTTCCAAATTCAAATGCAATTAGTGGGGGAAAAAGACTCCCACATGAAGGAAAACAAAATTCAGTGATGGCCTCAGCTGGAAAAGTTGTACACACAGGTGTGGTAAACACTGAGATCTGAGGTGAAATGTACCTTTTTAAAATGCACACGTGGTGAAGTACAAGATGATATAAGGGTTTGCGCTTGCGTATGGACTATTTTCTTACCATGATTTGCTTGTAGAAAGGAACTGTGACAAAGGCAGCTGCACAGAACACAGGTACAAAATCAGTGACTGGGCTCCAACCCTCATCAGCCTTTTGGATTAACCCTGGCTTGTGTAAATAGTGGACAGTGATCAAATGTAAATAACCTCATGTGCCTTACTTGCGTCATGGTAGATTGTCAGCCAGATGTAGTGTAAATGAAACGCAAAGCTGAGTGTGAAGAAAACCATGTCCTAAAGAGCACAGTATGTAAATTACTATTAGGTCTCTTAGTCAAATAAGATATTTGGTACAGTTTATTTTTGACAACGTGCATTCCATTCTCTATTAAATTAGTGCTTGATAAAGTAATAAAATTATTACAACCATAAAGTTACTGCGCTATACCTTCAAGACAACGCATTTGAGAGATGTTCTCGCTGTCCTCGGATTATTGACTTTGGCATTATGAAAAACGCACGTTGGTGCCTTATACTAATTCTTTCCTACTGCGTTTGCAACTCGGGCCTATGCTTATTCATGCAATGTGTTGGCAGTAAATTTGTAAAAAAAAAAAGTGATCAGCCACACACTTGAAAATCAGGAGTGCTTTCTTTTTTTAACCATTTATTGGAACCATACCACAGCTAGAAGTAGTTTTCTGTTGCATGAATCATTTATTGTCACAGCTAGGCATGCCCTCGGTTATACACTTGTGCCAGCAAGTGGTGAGCAGTAAGAGCTGTTGCTGAATAATGATTAATTACTTGCCCTTCTGAAGGAGCCTGGTTTTGTAAACTGGTCACACAGTGTGTTGCGTGGATTGTGTCTGCTACACAAAAGGTTACTTGCAATCACATAATGAGACATAATGATGCACATCACAACAATTCTTTGGTACAAGTCTGCACACAGTGGAATTTAGATAGAAACCCATTTATTTAAGTATCCTGTTTGCCAGAGGGTACAAAACTCTACTGCATTGCTGCAGTGCCTCCATTGCTCCTTCTGCAATGCTGACATTTTGCCTGAAAACAGCGTGATGGCTTCTGCAGGAACCTCCAGCCACAGCTTCACAGAATTGCCCTGTGACAGCCTGCTGGTAAACTCTGGGAGGGACTTGGTTCCCATCACATGACAGCTATGTCAGTGGGATGCTTTGCAGAAGCCTGTGGAAACTCTTGGTGAGAAGGTGGGATACAGTTCCCCACTGCAAGGCGAGGAGTTCGCTTGCCGTATAGGATGAGCATACCTGCATGTGCTCATACCTGCCTGACCTAGGAAGTGTGAGCAGGGAATCCAAGTTTTTTGATATATTGTACTTTGTTGTGTGGCCAAAGGAAGAAGGGCATTCAGAAATACTGTTCTAAAATCTAGAGTTCTTTTCTGAACCCTAGTGTGGAAAAGATGGTTGTTCTCAGCTCCTGCTCTCTGAGAAACAAGAAGAGCTTGGCCAGGCGTGTCCTAGGGTTGCTAGGACCACCGCTGGCAGCACTTACAGCAGACCGGTGATGTCTAGTCCTGCCTCCTTTCAGCA
>NW_010401784.1:73102-94084 GCF_000710305.1 Buceros rhinoceros silvestris
CAGCAGGAGGCCTTTGACTGTCCAGGCAAGATCCGGGTGCCGCTTTGAAGTTGCTTGTGTGTCACTAAGCAACAAGCTCATCAACCAAGCTGCAGATGTTTGAGTTGCTAGAGATGCATCATGGGGCTTGGTAGGCGATAGGTTTTCTCTTGCTCTGAAGATGTTGGGGAGGCCTGGACATGCATCTCTGTCTCACAACAACATGACAAAGCTGGCTGCAGCAGGCCATGCCATCTTCTTTCCTTGTGTTGTGACATGGATTGCCTAGCAGCCTCACAAAAGCATTGTCCTGATCTGGTCAGGTGGGATGATTTGGACACAGGAGCCTCATTTGAACACGTGAGGACATGTGTGGTGTGAGAATGTGAGGAGATGTGTGATTTGAAAACCACGTTTTGGACACTCCTTACACTACCATTGTGTGTCTCAGTGTCCAGGAACTCTTTGGCATCTTTTAGTCAAACTGCTCCATTTGTCCATTGTTGTCTCAAGAAGGACTAAATGTTATGGTATTGTTTATATGTCAGTGTGACTGTGGTAGAAGGTTGAGTACCCTGGGAAACTGCTGTAAATGAGGTGGTCTTTGCTTATGTGGTATGAGTTTCTACTCCATATATGCAGCAATGGATAAAGTGCCTCCTATGACCAGATCATCAGCCGTCTCTGATTGCTATTATGTACTTAGGTGGAGCTAGAGAAGGTTGCTAGGGATAAGACCAGAAAATGGCACCACACTACATCCAGCATGGCAGATATTTCTCTTGACATTTCCCACAGCCTTCAGCTTTGCCAGCTGGCAATGTCATGGCCTCAGCCATTGCTTTGCCCTCTGATACATGACAGTTATGCAAACCACGACAAAGTGCTATGTGCCCTTTCAGTGAGCACAAGGCAACCATGAGACACTTTGTGGGATGCCAGGGACCCAGCAGAGCACACAGGTGGGAGGATGGCCATAGCTCTTTGGGGGCTACCGCTTGTGTAATGGCTGTCATACGCCGAGCCAACAGCTGGCATAATTCTGCAGCTAACAAATATAATTTTTCTTCCACAAATACTTCCTGGAGCAGTAAATCATGCGCAGGCTGATTTACTGCAGCGCTCTCCTGTGCAGATTTTCTGATTTGTAATAATCTTGCTGAGGCGGCTCAGCAGCCTTTCCCTCCTCAGCAGCGATAATGGAGAGCGTGTCTGCCTCTGCCTCTCCCCTTGGTTTCATGAAATAAACTGTGGTACACGAGACTGCAGTATGCTGAAGGAGTCTACCCTGCTACCATATTTGGCCAAAGTGGAACAGAACGTGAACAGGAGCTCCTGGGGAGTGGGAGCCCGACGAAACAACACAGGTAGGAGGCAGAGGCTCCTGCCATCCCGAGTCTCATACCATCAGGATATGAGGGGGGAGAAACCCCAGTGGAATCCTCCACTTTGGTAGTTCAATACTATTGGTGTTACTTCCTAGCCACCCAGACACTGTTCATCTAACAAGGTGTCAGTAGTTTCAGATTCAGACCTTTGCGTATTTACAGCTGAGCAACTGTAGTGAGATTTTTGTGGAAACCTTAATGAGAGTGGACAGAGAATGGACATGAAGCATTGAGCATGAAGCCTCATAGCTCTGAAGCTACTTGGAGAAGCTTATCAGACATGTATCACAATCACATCAGCTCCTCTTGTGCTGTTACTAAGCTGTTGACATTGTATGAAAGCTGATACATAATTGAAGAACCTGCGTATTCATTTAACAATGGAAAAGGCATAGCAATAATAAGAGTGCTGTGTAGTGAGCCTCCTAGGATGTCTCTTCCTAGTGAAAGAAGATTTGCAGGTAGCTATTTATGCTTTTACTCCAAATCTCATGGCAATGGTCTTACTCTACAATGTTGGGTCTGATGAGATCAGATGAGGTTAAGCTGCCACGAATAGCTGCTGACTGGCAGTTTATTCCCTCGCTTGCTCAACAATGCCAGACTCACTATATGTCTGGGAGGCAAAGAATACAGTTAGGCTAGACAAATGGAATAGGAACCAACAACAAAGTGAATCCTGCGCTGTCATATACATTTTTTATTCACATTGCACATAAATCTCATCTAAGCTCATGGGAGAACTTTAGCATCCTCTTAAACTCCCATTTATTCTCCATCCTTCTCATTCTTTGCACTATTAAGAAACAGATTTATTCTCTGAAAACTACTCTTAATCATTGTGCAAATAGCAATGGAACATTTATACTCAAAGTAATAAATAGATGATTCGCATCTTAATAAGAGACTGGAGATTATTCTGACTTTTTTGTGTTTATTGCTTCTAACGCAGAGATGCTATTTTCATTCTCTAATAAAATGTTAATTATGGGATTTCATTATTCTTATTTATATTTAGGCTTGTTTTTTTTTTCCTGTACCACAATGTGCATGGGACAGTTCTATGAGACATGAAACAAAGATGTTCAGCACTTGAAAATGCTAAAGATAGAGAAAAAGAAAATTAGGTTTAACGGGACAGTGCAATAATCTGAAGATCTCTGCAAAATCCAGAGTAATAGAGATCATGGAAACCCGACTGTTATTATGCTGGTTAGTAGTGAATCTCTAGAAGAATCAGTCAAAGCTTTCACTGATCATGAGAACATCATAAAGCAGGGGTATGGTCCACTCCAGGTTTATATCCTTTGCTAGAGGATTAATATTGACGATTGAAGTACCTCTGAGTATGGGAAAGTGGATTGTTAAGTCCTGTTAGAGTGCTGCTTCTTGGATGAGTAGGAAATATTTTCTCTTTCTCCTGGTTATGTCTGCCTTTATTACTTTATACTGCCAAGGGCAGTATCTGGCCCTTGGAACTATTTCTTCTGTGTGGAGAGAAGCGTTATGCAATATTTCCATTGCTCTGTTTTGCTCACACGGGTTCAGGTAATGCCAAGGACCTATTCCTTTGGTCAAACTCAAAGTCATGTGGATCTTCAGCTCTTTTACCAAGGCTGTAAGACTCGTTTAACATTTAACCTTTTAAGGTCTGTTTATTCTTCAGTAACCTGCTGGTATGTCTGTTCTTCAGCCAACATATGCACATACCTGCATATGTACCAGATAAGCCCATTTATATATGTGTATATATGCATATATACGTATCAATACCTCAGTACATAAGATATGTATGTGCACATAGACTCCTCATCCGGGATTTGTCACGGAGAAACTCATCTGTTACAATAGCACATGAACTCCAAAAATAGTTTTCTCTCCAAACAAGGCTGTAGGCTATATCTACGTCCTTATGTTGCAGAAGAATTACATCCTGCAGACCAGCAAGAAGCTCTGATTGCCCTGATACCCTGGCTGCAAGAGCCTTCCTGCCTGGGTCACCATCACGAATGGAGTCAAAGGGAATGCCTTCTGCTCTGTGGTCATGACAGCTCCCCAGCATTCACGGCGTTGTTTGTAAACTGCTCAGAAGATATGCAGTACCTGCTTAACTTGTGGTAATCTGAGCGCCCCAAATCATTCATCTCAAACTTGTTTGCTATATTTTTGCAGTCATGGTAACTGAATTCAGGACTGCCTAAAAAAAGAAATAATTGCTCCTTAAGGTGTTATATAGGAACAGATTTGTGTGCTCTATAAGCTGTTGATAATGGACAGACTCAGACCCTCTGAGTTTAACCCAATAAGCCCACGAACAGTTAAAAGATGGAAAGCAGCAGTGCCTGGTTTTCACTCACACCAAACTAGCGTCTATTGAAATTGCTCTGCAGGTGCCCTCTGTCCCCAAGTCTGTAGGGTCAAAGCACTTCCACACCACCTTGGATCCTTCCTGGGAGTGGAAGCTGGCCTGGGGATTCAAAGAGTCCCAGGCTTGGCACTCTGCAAGTACAATCAGGGACCACTTCAACTTGAAGGAAATTGCATTTCCTGAATTTTGGGATGGTGTATCAGCCAGTCCGAAATATGTCAACTGGTAGTAGATCCTTTTAGCTAATAACCTCCTAGAAACCCCTTCCTCCATTAATACAGGGCCATATATGGCAACTGAAGAGGGGCTTGATTTTTTTTTCATGTTTCCATATGTTTATTCTATGATTAAATTCATAGCTGGCTGCAGTATTTTAGATGTCATTTCCAATCCCTGGTCATAAACCAGGAAACAGTCTCCTCGGCATATTCAGTTCACAGTGATGACACTGTATGGATTTGTTGCAGCTCCCACATTTAAGAATGTGTTTATTTGTTTGTTTGTTTATTTATTACAGCACACTTTGGTACTTTTTAATAGCATCTCTAAACAGAATTACTTAGTGTTAGATGCAACAACACCAGGTAGCTTCTGAGCACCACCTTTCCGTATCACCTCAAGTCGCTATAGCTTTGCAGAAAGTGATGGGGGCACATTGGCTTCTGCAGGCGTGACAAGGACACCCACATCAACAATTAGTCTGAACTCAGAATTTTGTACTACATTAATCACAAGCTCAGCATTCAAAAATCCCATCCTATCTTTGAGTGTTACTATCATGGTTCTTCAGGGGTAAGTAGCAAATGTAATTTCTTTTGATTATGTCTGACTTTGTATTTACAACATGTGGCACTGTCCTATTTATTTAATACGATCTATCTACTCTCATTTAAGAAATCTATTGAGATCTGAAAAGGGAAATAATTGCTCAGTTCTACTGAATGTCTATTATTAAGGGAAAAAGTATTTAAAGATTTGAAGATACCCTGCTGCACCCTTCAATGGCTTTACAATCTCTTCCTTGTGTTTTTATCACTCCACTAGCACTAGCTTTCCTTTAGCTTTTGATGAAATCGCCTCCTTGATGAAATCACTGGAAAACCAGGCTCTGGGAAAGTGCTTTATCTGAGATCCCAAAGACAAGTTTGTTCCAAAAATGTTCATGCTTTACAGTCTTCATATTTAGACCTCTCTGGTGATACTACAAAGCCTTTGCAAATGCTCATATTGTTTCTCCAGGCTTTGGGTTACTTTGCTAGAGAGATGTTCTTTGGTGAATTAAGTGGTCTTTGAGGATAAAATGTTCATCAGAAGTCTTCAGAGTTACAATATCATCATCTTCAGTATATTACTTTGAAAAGACATAATTTATATAATTTTTTAACCTATTTTCCTAGGTCACAAAGCCAGAGCTTTTCTTGCATCCTTGTTGAACTTCGTAGCAACCATGTAATGGGGCAGAGCAGAGCCTCCAGCCAGCCCGTTTGCCCAGATATCTGAAATTAAAAACCTCTCGGGGACTAATTTTTGACATCCTTTTGCAGTCATACATTCTTCTTCTTTACTTCTCTTTGTACTTTTTATTATGTGGTGCTCACTTCCAACATGTAGATAAAATACAGATATCCACATGGAGGCAATTAACAAAGCAATCAAAAATAAAACTAATGGTGCCCAGTGGTATATACTAGCTGTGTATGTACACACGTGTATATATATGCATATGTATATATACATAAACACATGCATGTGGGTGCATGTGTATGTATATATCTCTACACTGAAAATACTCCCAGACTGAATAGGGAGAACAAATTCTGGAAGGAGCTGCATAACATCTTTCACAGGAACAACCACAGCTGACCCTCCAGGATGCCCTGATAGATATGAATTGCTACTGGCATTATGCTATTGGAGAGACAGGGCTACTTTGCCAAAAAATGAATCCATTTAGTCATAAACACCACAGCTAAGTTGATTCAGGGTTTATCTAAAAAAGCCCAGCAGGTTTGGTGTAAAATGTAAGACAGAATGTTAATTTGGGTAGCAATTGTTTTTCAATAATGCTAATTTGCACTAAACATCCCGATTTACATAAGCAAACAAAGGCCAAATATTGGGCCAAGGAGCACAACTGAAACTTGGTTTCGGTTATCGGGGAAAACGGGCTCCTGGAAACACTATTCACTAAAACCAGGTTTTTTAGCTTTTGCCAGCTTCTAGTCCCTAAGCATATTCCTGTGGAGGTGTGGGTACCTCTGTCATTAAACTTAACCCAGTACATGTTTACTTACTTTCCTTAATTGTTCTTCAAGGATCAGTTGAAAGTAACCCGAGGGGTTGCTGGACCAGCATGTGGAAAATCCTGCAGTGCTTCCTCTACTTATTTCTCCCTCACTTTCTCCTTCCTTCTGCTGTTGCCTGTATGACAACCATCTCCATCTCTGGGATCCTAAGAGCTTCTTATTCACCCGGGTATTGGCCTAGATTTGCCTCCAGGCACTTTGCTGCTGTCATGCAATGCTCCTCTTTTGACTCACTTTGTAACACAGCCCCTGATGGAGTAGATGGGGTTGTTTCTCCTAAAGAATGGCCAGGTTTCACAATCTGGCCCAACTCAGGTCACTGCTTCTGGATCAGACTCCTGGGTCTGTGATGTCTGGAGGTAGAGCAGCGACTCTTTCACGGGCACCCCCTGGCTGTGGGGAAGGAGCTTGCGTGCCCTTGTGAGGTTGAGAGCTGTGCTGGTGGTGGAATGTGCCTCCGGTGGGGTCTCCCAAGCCAGACAGGTCTCAGCTGAAGGGTCAGATAAAGTGTGTCCACGGGCAGGATGGGCTCACTAGCCTTCGGGCAGCCATCCTAGGAGAAGGACAACTCTGACTCCAAACCCGGGCAGATGGAGCTCGTTTAGCCTTGTAAGGCTCCGTCTAAGAGAAGGATACTCTAACCAAACCTACGACCCGAGGACTTCGCTGTCACCGTCCAAGCTCGCTCGGCCCTGGCAGATGAACCTCAGGTGTAAAGGGTGGAGCCAGTTCCACGCACACTGGTGCCTCACCTAAAAAATCCACCGTGCAGGCTTGAAGGGGGCACTCATCGCTTGTAGTGAACGTGGGAAAAGCCCTTCCCAGATCTTCGTTCGCGAAACCAAGCCATGGTGATAAGCCAGGAACTGAACTGATACCACCAATGGATAAAAATTTCCACTGTGAGCGTGTGCATTTGGGTATATCTGTGTTGACAGTTACACAAAATTCTCCCGAAGAGAAGCCCCCGCCATCACTGATAGACCCGCAGGGCTCTGCTCCTCCCAAGCTCTGCAGCTCCAGTTACCACAAGCCCCACTTCTGTCAGTCAAAATGGATGCCTCAAGCCAGTCCATCAACTGATTTCTTGACCCTGCTGCTTCCCAGCAAAAAATTTGGAAACTTGCATTTAAAAATAGAGATTTTTGTCCCTCTGATGTGGGTTTGTTGGGTTTTTTTGTGTGTGTTTGGTGTGGTAAAACTGGAGATTTCGAGGAGGCAAATTGAAAATCAGCTATTATATCAGTGAAGCCGTTTTCTTTAATGAATGAAAAGTGAACTAATCTTTAAAGCAATATTTAAAATTACATTACTGCTATTTCAGTCAAGTTCATCAAAACACAACCTACAGCTAATACCTATTCACAATGAAGTTGCTTAATTCAATTTCTCAAATTAAGCAACTCTAATTCCCATATATCAATCTTATTGGTCTTGGCAGTAGATTAAGGATATATATGATATAATTCTGATTTTCCAAGTTTATTTTCTAGAAATCTGAGTTTACCTTGCATCATTTATTATTATATATTGTATCTTTACAACATTACACCATTGTCACCTATTAAAATACTTTCTGAAAGCCAAGGGTGTACAGAACTTTCAATTATGGTAGCAATATTAGTGCCTTTTTAAACAAAATATACATTCTCATTTGAAGGAATAAATACACTTCCAGAGTATATATCCTGTATGCTGCCTGTATTACACCTGGCCTTAGCTATACAGGAATTACTCTAGTTGGGTAACTAGAGTTGCCCCCAGTCAGTGGACTTCTGGTGCCATTTCCTGATCCTCGTAGCCCCACACAGCCTGTACAGTGTTTAGGAGGGAATGATTGCCGCTTGAAGTTCTCATTTCTCTTCGTTAACTATGTAGGAAATGCAGAGGCTGATTTAGAGACCTAAAATTTGTATGAATGAAATCAGATGTAATGATACCTGGTGTTGGGGAGCACCATGCCTCAGCCCTTAGCAGTAGGTATGTTTGTCATTAATCAAAGTGAAGAACACGTGCTCATTTATTTCATAAACGAGTCATCTATGTGCTGAATAAATTGCACTCAGTAGGTTGCCCGCTCTTAAAGAAGCAAAGGAAGTTAAGTTTCAATAAGCAGAAACCCCATGAAGGCATTCTTGTTTCCTCCCAATTTTCCTTTCCAGTATCTCAGAGAGGAATGACATTGCTTCTTCCTTGTACCTTCAGCATTCCGTGTGTAGGCACAGAGTCAGTTCTCTGAGCAAACTGCAGATGGATTACTGCAGCAAAAAAAGCTTATGGGTGAAAGAGTTTGAAATGCTGTCCCAAGTCCTCTCTTCAGTCCAGAATCCAGCATAGGCTTTGCTTTCTTCATTGCGCTGGGCTATGATGCAGGTTTGTGAGGGGAAGCTAAATAAAATTCAAAAATCTCACCAAAATCCCAAGCACTCCTTTGCAGTCATACAGAGGTGCAAAAATCCATGCAGATTTTCTCCTTATTCATCTGCAACAGAACAGAATTAATGTACGTGATGATTTACTATCTCTGAAGAGACATGTCCTTTTTATTTTTAAACCTAAGCAAAAAAGCTTCAAAGTGCAAATCCTTTAAAAAACCAGATATATGGTTCTAGCAAAATAAAAGTCAGGCTTTCAAAAGAAAAGCAGATGTTTCCTTAAATTAATTAGACAAACCATTGGTACCTGTTAACATCCTAAAAATCACACTCCTATTTTATTTTACCTTATCTCTGTACTTACTGCTCAAAACAATGTTTGAATATGTATATTGTGTCTTGGGCCTGTGTTTGGTGGGGTTTTGACAGTGGGGAAAGCGGCTGCTGGCATGGCCTCTGTAAAAAATTTTGCAAAAAGCTCCCCTCCCCTGGCTCTGAGTTGGCACCACTTTTGGCCATGGCTGAGCCAATCAGCACGTCTGCGATAAACACATTTAAGAGGGGAAACCCGTTTGACAAGAGCTTTTGTTTTGGAAGCTCTCTTTTGTTCTGGAGGGGAGTAGGAGAGAGAGTGAGAGTGAGAGACACCCATGTGGTCACCCAAGTTAATAAGGAAGGTGCTGGGGAGGCACTCTAGAGCCGACATTTCTCTTTGGCTCATGGCAGATGACATGGCGAGTCTGAGCCCTTGCAGCCCTCAGAGATCACCGGTGGAGAAGAGGTCTGTTTGCAGCCCACAGGGAAGCCAGTGCTGGAGCAGGGGACTACTCCCAAAGAAGGCCATGACCCTGAAGGAAACCGGCACTGGGGCAGTTCACCACTGGGAAAACCACTGCCTGTGGAAGACCACCACACTAGCTGGTGGTCATGGAGGACTGTGTCCCATGAGCACAGTTGCCATGTTGCCACAGGGGAGGACTGTAAGGAGTGCTTCCCTTGAAGAGGAAAAAGAAGCAGAAGCAACGTGAAATGGTCTGGCACTAACTGTGTGACCCCCATCCTCTGCTCCCATGATACACCATGTGGTGGGGGAGAAGGTAGTAAAACTGGGTCCAGGAAAGAAGAGAGGCATAGGGGGAAGATGTGCTTAAGAACTTGTGGTTTTCTCGCTGTGCTACTCTGACTCAATTGGAGATTTGATAGGGATTTTGTTGTTTAAATTAAATTGATTTTGTTTCCCTGAGTGGAATTGAATTGTTTTCCCCAACTCACTACAAGAAGGACCTTGAGGTGCTGGAGCGTGTCCAGAGAAGGGCAATGAAGCTGGTGAATGGTTTAGAGAACAAGTCTTATGAGGAGTGGGTGATGGAATTGGGCTTGTTTAGTCTGGAGAAGAGGAGACTCAGTGGTGACCTCAGCACTGTTTACAGCTCCTGAAGGGAGGCTGTGGAGAGGTGGGGCTCGGTCTGTCAAGTAGTAAGTGACAGGACGAGAGGAAATGGCCTCAAGTTGTGCCAAGGGAGGTTTAGGTTGGATATTAGGAAAAATTTCTCTGCACAGAAGGTTATGAAGCACTGGAACAGGCTGCCCAGGGAAGTGGTGGAGTCACCATCCCTGGAGGTATTTAAAAGACGTGTAGATGTGGCACTGAGTGAAATGGTTTATGGACCTTAACAGTGCAGGGTGAACAGTTGGACTCAATGATTATAGAAAGGTCTCTTCCAACCAAAATGATTCAGTGATTTTGTGACCATAGTTGGTGAGTGAGCCCTCTCTATCCTTTGTCTCCACCCCTAAGCCTTTTGTTGTATTTCTCCTTTTTGGAGTAAGAGCATGGCTACCCGGTGCTTAGTTGCCAGCTGAGTTCAAACCACAACAATTACATAATGAACCATTAAGATTTTCTAACCTTGTTGTGCTCTACTGTTCTTGCTTATTTGATAATAATAAAATTAGCCAAAGGGAACTGGAAGTTATAGTAGTAACTATTTCAAATAAAAGCAGTTGTTGTTCAGTCCATTTCTTGCTCAGGCTACATGTCCTTTTCCCACTGGCAATTATACACTACACTGTGACCCCAAAGACTGTTTGCTATTTCTTTTTCATACATGCCTATGCAGGAGCATGGATTCTCTAGAGTGGGCTTTAGTTTGCCCCTGGCCTTTTAGGCATTCTTTCAAAACCCTTTCTTGCAATAGTAACAAATTAAACTAGTTACTAAGAAAGAAGCATGTTTCAGCACTAAAGTTAATTGAACTGTTACAAACTAAATATGATTCCAAATTGTTTCTGTATTCCAAATCACTTCATGCATGCAGCTAAAATGAAAAAATTACTAAATCGTTTTGAAATGTGCAAATCAGGCATACAATAGTGACATTTAGATCTGTGACCTGATCACAATGTAGTAAGTACCTTTGAAAACTTTGCAGGTTTTAAAGCTGTCATATGAAACCCTTGAACCACTGCTTGATGTGATATTCAATAAGTGGAAGTCAGGCTGCAATCAAATCGTGGAACTGTCTGCATCAGGGTTTTACTACCAATTTACCCAGAAAATAATCTTTCCCTGATTCATTTCACGGGCCAAGTAAGAAAGGAGGAATGACTTAATGCATAAAACACCATGCTTTATTCTTTGGGACCTTGGTTTGAGTTCAATTTGTGGTCCAAACTAAAATGAGCAGCTCAATCCCCAACGAACAGTAGCCCATATCGCTGAACTACCACACACAATTAGGCACAATTGGCTGTCTCTGCTCAGGAGAAGTTGAAGACTGATTTAGCATGGAGACTAAATCACTTTCAGCTGTAAAGCAGAGTGGCCCTTTCTGGGTCTCTATGACAAAAAAACCCCACCCAAACCTTTTTGTTTCTTTATTTCAGCATTTCTTTAGTACAAGAAAAATAAGGGCTAGGAAAAGCCTCATTCTCTTAGAATAAAAGCCAGATGGCAGTTCTAATTTGCAGCTATTCTCTTTTATTAAGAAGCTAGTAACTACCATAACTGGCAGAGTGATGGTGAAAATACTGGTACAGGGAACAAATAGACACCTCTAAAAAGAGAGGGGGAAAAAAAGATGATGAAGAAGAAAAGCAACGATGCTGGAAGCTGGCAAAAGCTTTTCTCTCTGAATCCTGGCGCAGGAGAAACGCTTGCTGGGTAACGCATCTATCTAGTTACATGTCATACGTGACCGCAGTATTGAAGGGTTTAACTGTCCCGGGATTTAAACGTGTCGCTACTGGGGTAAGCTGCACTTGTACAAAACGGAGTAGTGTAAACTATGTTGCCAATAGTATGAGTGGTGAAGCTCTGGCAGAGAGGCAATCTGAGAATATCAAGGCTCGCACTGTAGCACAGGGAGAAGAGAGCAATAGCCGGACGGGTTGCATGAGCGGCAGAGAGAGCTCAGCAAGGGGTGAAGGGAGCTGCAGAACTGCTAAGCAGGGGATTATAGGAAAGCTGAAGGGAAAAAAGAGCCTGCATCAGTGTGGCGTAAAGAGAGAATTAAATGAAGTCAGTGGATCTATTTCACAACACAGCAGCAGAGGATATTGGCTAGTACTAAGGAAAAGAGAGATTTAGCATTCGTACCTAGAGCCTCCCTAAACGTAAGGATCAGAATAAGTCTCTACTATATTATTAGGTATAAACAGACTCTATCAAGAACTGGAAGACTGTTAGTGTGGTTCTCCTCTTTGAAAAACAGGTTACGGTAGCTTGGCAGCAGGATGCACAGGTGTAGCTACACTGCTTTCTGTAGCTGAGCTGGTGGGATTGGGGTTACCTTCTAAGCTCCAGCTGGTCAGAACAAGCCCATGTAGCACTTCACTGTGACATACAGATGGTGGGCATAGCAGGTAGTGGAGAAAGCTATCAGCCCTTGCACTGCAAACTTTTGTTCATCTCTGTGTACTAACATTAAACCTCAGAGGAAATTCACAAGCTTTTATTTTTAACAGTGTTTTTTTAGCTGTTCTCAGGGATTCCATTAATTTTCATTATGAACTAGCCTCTTTCATCTCAGGAAGAAAAGACTGTGACTGGAGGTACATGGCAGCTCTCTCTTTTAGCTGCTGGAAATAAGTTAATAAATGCAGTCACAATACAGGGTACCGTTCTCGTTCCTTATTGATACCAACTATACTCTAACAATGAATTTCAAAGTGCTGCTGATGTAAACTCTACCTGAAGCCTGTTTGATCTCAGATAAGCATCTTCATCCCATTCTTCATTTCAAGAAAAGAAAATCTTACCGCACAGTAACATATTCATCTGCTTTGGGTTCAGTTCAAGATAAGCTGTGCTTTGCAGAAAACCTAATTAATATCAATCACATGGAAAACAGAAATTGGAAGGAAATGTTCTTTCATTTCTTGATAAACAGATCACCCCTGATACGTAGGCAAACGGACATACCAATTTGCTTTATTGTGGAAGTATCAGAAAAGAAATTGTCCCTGTAGAGGGGATTTTTTAAAGAATAAAGGGATGGTTGCACTCTTGCTCTGGTGTAAATAAGATTAACTTCATTTTGTTAAACAGGAGTTGAATGGTGTAAGTCAGACCAGAATTACATCCAGCAATGGTGGCTTTAGTGGCATTTAAATGAGTGTTTACTTCTAATGCTCAGAGTAATAATTATTAATCATAGCTCATAAATACACTTTTATAAGTTCCTATAATGTGGTTCATGCATTTCTTTTGTCCTTTCCCCTCCCTCCTGCCAAAAGGAAAGCCATGGCTTATGACCTTAGAGACCTTATAGGCTTAGAATAGAATCTTTAGGGATAAATATTCATATTTAGAAAAAATCTTGTAAAATCAGAGCAGTGAGCTTCTGTCACAGGTCTACTTCACATAATAGTGTTTTGGCTGACCTTTGAGAAATTTTGCTGTTGATCAGCACACTTTCCCCACCCATGGATTTTAGTCTTGGGGCTGACCATATAGCACTGGTTATATAGCTACTTCCAAATGTTGTAGGACTTGCTTTAGGTCTGATTCACAATTTTTTTCTCGTGTAAAGCAGAGTTCTGCTCTCATCAGTGCTCTAGGTCATTTTGGAAAAGGGAGGGTTCGGAGGAAAGGTGACTAATCTTTAGAGAGGTCCTTGCCTTGGCCATCAATCTGCCTTTAAAGTCCTTGATGTTGACATTTCAAGTGACAGTACGGTATATACCAAGCTTGGGAAGAAATAAGTGCATCAGATGGTTTAGTTTTATTAAGGCATTAACTCAACAAAGAATTTATGTGTGTAAAATACCATTCCATTTGGCCACAAGTGAATATAAAAAAAAAGTATTAAGTTTTATTACTTCCTTTGAGCTTCCCAATACTTCCAGCTTTGTTCTAGCTTGCCCTCAGCTATCTTCATATGATGCAACTTTTTTAGCTGCAACATTAATAGGGTTTGCCTACACAAAACCAACTAAAAAAGCGAGCTGTTACTACAGTAAATGTTTAAAGGAAAGGTCCAAACACTGGATCATTGGAACGGTTGGTACGCAGTAGCTGAGGAAACCCCTCTTTCTCCTCTTTTAACACTTGTTGATACGAGGTATGTGCGCACATGTTTTAATGTATTTCAGGTGATGTCCCTTCACAGCCTCTCCTGCCTCTGTTTAGTGACATGTTGTGTTTGCCTTTTAGAATGATTTCTTTTTGGCATCTTGAGGCATTACTAAGGAGGTTTCTGATGCAATGAGTCACTTTAAGGACACAGAAATCTGCTGCCCATGCTGAAAGGACTTGAAAAAAGTAAGAGGAAATAAAAGAGGTGGAAAAGCTGCCTTTAACAGCTTTGAAGGAGATTTAAACGTAAAGAACAGAAAGTATTGGCTAAAGACGAAGCTCCAGACCTTGGACTACTTCCTGATTCAGCAAGTAAGCCATTAGCATGATGTTATTGAGGCTCTGGTCCATAAGTTGTTGGTGGGCCATACAAGTAATTCTTGGTGGGGGTGAGGGCGGGGTCTGGAAAGATTAAGAGACACCACCACTTGTTAATCTTGCTTTCTTCTCCTTTTTTCATTTCTTAGTGTTTATCTGCACTGACACTTAGATATGACCAATCCAGTCTACCTTTAACTGCATAGTCTGTCTAGCAGCCTAGCGGCATCAATGCCATCTCACTGCCAAGATACATCCTCAGATTCTCTGTTTCCTTGAACACCTGCACATGTATTTTCTGTTGAAGTTTCCCCAGCTGAAAGATAGCTAGGATATGTCTGTGTGGCATGTCTGTAGTATTAAACCTTAGCTACAGCAGGGACCTACTTCACAGAATGCATTTGGGTATTGTATTAAGCTGTAAATAATATGAGAAGTATGCAGATAGATGGATTTATGTTGCTATTTTTCAAATAACAGTGGCTTTGAGGCATAGGGCATGTATCTGTCAAAATGATACACACAGCTCTGAAGTTAACTATTTACAAAGGATTAAAGTTTAGCTCCTAATAAGATCCTCTCTCTGATGCTATTGCATTTGCTACCTAATACCACAAGAAAAGTCTGTACAAATTATGAAGAGCGTGTAGGAATTCATGCAGATCTGAACTATTCTGTTCAAAGGTGGATATCTGGGATAGAAAAAAAAAAGTACAGACAAAAGCATTTCTTGCACATTGTATGAAGCAAAATAGAAGCAAACCTTTATTGAAGTTCAGGAGTGATTTAGGCACATTTCTTTTTTTGATTGTGTTTCCACAAGGCAAGAGAACCATGAAGCTGTAACAGCTCACGTTTCTCCGAACGCTTCAGATGAAACACTCTTGCTCTGCCAAAAAGCCGCATGAGCTATCTAAGGAGAAGAGTCTATTTGAAGGTTTTGTTTATATGAAAGGTACAAGGACTTTGTATGAAGTCTGCAGGTACGTAGTGCCTATTTGCTATTTTTTTCACTTGTATCTCCACCATTTTGAATGTTTCTTTTCTCCAGCCTCCTTTTGGCAGCATATGATTCTTCAAATGAGGAAAAGCAGAGACTATGTGGCTACTCCTCTGCAGCTTTGTTTCTAAGCTAGTTGCTGTTTATTTTCTAATTAGGAACCATGCCTTTGGAAAGTAGTATTGTCATTCTCCACATAGCCACTGAATAAGTGGGATTTTGGAAGCAATAATGATTTCATTAAAAACAAAATGGAAACAGGCAAATGCATTTAAAATTGGAAAGATTACAGGGGTGTTTTTAAAATAAAGACTAAAACAATACAAAAAGCTGTAGAAGATCATAGGTTTCTGGATGATAAGTCCTTCCAGCTGAAATCATAGAGTTGCTGTAGCCTCAAAGATAGAGTATATTAGAAGCTGACAAAGCTTGAAACAGCTGATAATAAAGGCAGGGTGATCAAATTAGGTCCTGTTTAAACAGAACCAATAGAAGTGGCAGTTGGACTAAGGACAGGTACTGTTTTACAAATTCTACAAGTTAAGGGAAATAGGAAAACAGGAGTATCCTTTAAACAAGGATTTGACATAGCATAAATTTGGCAGAAGAATGATAATCAGTTAGAATGATAGAATCTTTTATGCTAGAAAAGTATTTTTAAGGTCATCAAGTCTAACCGTTCACCTAGCACTGTCGAGTCCACCGCTAAGCCATGTCCCTAAGCACCATGTCTACGTGCCTTTTAAATACCTCCAGGGAGGATGACTCAGTCACTTCACTGGACAGCCTATTCCAGTTCTTGACAACCCTTTTGGAGAAGAAATATTTCCTAAAATCCAATCTAAACCTCCCCTGGCACAACTTGAGGCCATTTCCTCTTGTCCTGTCACTTGTTACTTGGGAAAAGAGACTGACAACCACCTTGTTACAATTTCCTTTCAGGTAGTTGTAGAGAGTGATAAGGTCTCCCCTGAGCCTCCTTTTCTCCAGCCTAAACACCACCAATTCCACCAGCTGCTCCTCGTAAGAGGTTTCTCTGGACTATGCTGTACTAGAAAGCAAAGTCTGCAGGAGAGAGAAAGCATTTCTTGGACGGGAAGTAATGATGCAACAAGTGACAGCATTTGGAGAGTTAAATTTTATGAATAATTTAAGCATATCAACACATAGCATGGATTCTGTACGGCTGGTAATTCTGCACCTATACGGAGAAATGACAGCACTGCTTGTTGACATCAGCCACCCGTTCAGGATGGTTATAATACCTCATTGTGACAAACAGCATGATCAAAGAGGCTATTATGATAGGATACTTCAATTGTAAATTAAGATGTAAATTAAGATGTCACAGACACAATATGATGCCAAGGTTAAGTTTTTTGATGTTATGAATGATCGTTTAATGGGGAGTCAGGCAGGAGTCCCAGAGGAGAAAAGCAGCTCTTTACTACCAGAAGATATGTTTCAAAATTTTGCTATCAATAAGGCAGCATAAAATTTCCTATAATGTACTTACATTCAAAAACCTTGCTTGAACAACAAAATCCAATAGAAAGTGAAAATTAAAAGTGAATATTTCAAAAATGGAAACTTCACGTTTTTTCTTATTTAGCCTTTTACTCTTTTAACTACGAATGCAGTGGTAGGAACTCGTCTTGTTGTCTTTAATGTCCCTTGTGAGCATTATCTCTAGGTGAGCTTTGACTTTCCTAACACCATCCTTACATGCAAAGGTCTTTCATTCGTCCTTCCATAGACTGAGAAACGAAGAGAAATAAGAAGCAAAGAGAGTACACTAATGGATCTGTGGCAAAATGGGCTTATGATTCACAGCCTATGCATAAAAGGTCTAGAAATTATCTTGAATTTGCTGAGGATGCTAAATTACTCAGTTTAAGAAAGCCCAAAACAACAACAGACTGCTATGAAGCCAAGCTACTGAATAATGGCAGATGTATTTTAAATTTATAAATGCAATTTGACAGGTGTTTGGAGAAAGGACCTAGATACTATATTCCTAATGTTAGTTCAGTGCTTTCTACTGGTCAAGCAAATAAGGTGAATGGCAGGAGTCACTAAGAAGAGAGGAGCAACAAACTTCATGATATAATTGATTAAATTATTGTGACCACAGCTTCAATATTGCATACAGCTCTCTCTCTTCAGTCTTGAAAAGTGTATCACAGCATTAAAAAGGCTGGAAAGAGGAAGGATCATGAGAGAACTGTCTTCTGTATGAAAAATGACTAAAATGGACAAGAACATTTCATCTTGGAAAAGACATAACTGAGGGGCAAATGTGATGAACGTGGAGAAAACAAATGGAAAAAGGAGGCAGATAGAAAATTACTATTCACTGAGTATTATAATACTAGAAGAAAGACATCAAATCTAATTGTCTAAGATGTCTCAAACACCGAAAGAGAAGGAATTTCAGTATGGTGTGAACAGTCAAACTGTGGACTTCATTGTCACAGGAGGTCGATTGGTAGATGCCAGATTTTGCATGTGTTCAGGAAGCGACCCGACAAACTCATGTAAAAAAATTATCCAGAATTATTAACACAAGGATACTCATGACAAGTCCATGCTGCAGATCCCTAGAAGGTGGATGACTTTACCAAGGGAAATAACACTGTCTAGATACCTAGATATCCAGCTCACCCTGTCCTGACACTCCTCGGTAGATTTTGTATTACACATTAAATGCAGGACACATACATACATGGAGAGTACAACCAGCTCTACGTTTGTGTGTGATGCCCTTGTCCCACAGAACAGGAGTAATGCTCAGTCTTTTCAGTTGTCCTAATCTGCCCATTGTGGCATAGAAGTATCATCCTCCACTGATTTTATAACCTGAAAGAGACTAAATCAGGCACTAGGATAAAGAAAGATGTGTTCCTGACAGCCATTGGTCCGTCTGTTTTGAAATCACCCCAGGAGTGCCAGACATGTGGCTGGGGAGAAACAGAAATAAAAAATAGAGGGAAATTAGTTTTCAATTGCTCATTTAGAATTGCTAGTTTCAATCAATGACAATTTTAAGGCATTAAACACATTCCAGAGTAACTTGTCAAAAACCCGAACCCTGCAGTTGCTGACACTCTCAGAGGTTTTTTAATAAGATCAGGGTCAGTGATGGGAAATAAGCAGGAAGATGAATAGGATGTCAAAATTAAATTGAGTTCCAGAAGAGTTAACTTAAGTTCCCAGAAAAGTAGAAACTCATGAAACTTTGTCTCAAACTAAGCCGGCAATGCGTGTTTATCTCAGAAGGCAGTGGGAAGGCTGATGACTGTCTTTAGAGGTATTAGCAACCCATGCTATTTTAGCAGCTTGAAAAACACCTTTGTCCTTTGAATGCTGAAACAGAGAAGGTGCTATTTCTTTACAATCCTAACGATTTCTGCTGCACCAAGCTCTTTCATTTTTATACAGGAAACCCAGATTAATTGTTTCAACCATCTGACTATCCATTACAATCAGAGGATGCACTTCTTGTTAAAGTTTCAGAATTGTTGAATAAAATACCTTTTGAACAACCCATATGTCCTTGTTTTTATTTTGTTCTCTTTTGCTAAATGTTGTACCACTTTGTCTTCTGGAGTGTAAATACACTATTGGCCAGGCTGTCATTAATCATTATTGTTGTCAATGAACAAAAATCCTGTGAGAGAAAACAATTGAATGCCTAGGACTGCAGAACAGTTCAGGTTTCTGAATGACCACGCTGATTAATAATGTTGCTTTCGTTTGGGAATTTGTCTATGAACCATTTGTGAATTCTGCTCAGGTCCATCGTCTCACTATATGTTTATGCCATTGTTCAAGATACTCTGTTTACCTACTCCTTGGGCTCAAGGAGGCAGAATACTAGGTCTGAATAAGAGCATTAAATCTGTTACTAAAACCAGTTAGGTCTTCTCCGGCCCAAATCATGCAATGACATCATCACAGGAAAACAAGTTTTCCCTATTTGTCTGTGGGTGAAAACCTAGAATTTTAAGGACCAGAACATTCTTGAAACAAACAAAAAGACCAAGGAATGTATAAAGGCAGGGCTAAGTAAAGAAAAGCTTGACAAGCAAGGAGTCACGCAGGAATAGATTTCGCATCGAAGTTAAGGACTGCCAAGGTAACACGACCACTGGAGAAAGCAAAATAAAGAAAACACACCATTTCAAGGACTCACTCTGAGATGGGTAATGCAGTCCAGCAGGAGGGACCTGGAACTCAAAAGGTCAGTAAATTCCTTGGGAATCTGAGGCAAATGGTGAAGATGGAGATTTTGCATGTTTTACATAAAACTCTCCATCTCTTGATCTGTGTGAAGTAAAGAAAGATCATGTAGTGAGTCCCACCTATTTGCTTCGAGTAGCTTGAAGATGTTAGACTAACAGCGAAATTGCCCTCGAGAACAAACGTTCAAGGAAGGATGATTTTAAGCTTTTTAAGAGCTTTGTTTTGGAAGAGACTGTATCCTATTTACAGGCAGAGCAAGAAACACATAACTGTTGTGTTTAGTAAGAGTACTGAATGAGTAAGACACAGAAGTGGTGGCTTGGGTCTGGAACAAAGGAGAGCTCACAAGTCCAGAGGCCCAGCTTGTGGGTACATTGCAGCAGCTTGGTAGAATCCAGTGAAGTGACTGGATGAGCTTCATGAACATTTGAGCTCATTTCTTAACCAAGTTCACAATATAAATGTTAGGTCTTCTGTATCTTCTGCCGTATTCCAACTACTGGCTTAACTGCACTGTTGCTATAAGTACCTAGTAGATTGATTTTATAGTCACACTTATCTACATAAAATTGGTGCTGTTTTCTCCCCTAAAAGTTGGGATTTTCATTTAGGTTCTGCTCTTAGCTGAAAACCAGCATTTTATGTCTCTAATCTACAATACAGTCTCTTAACTAAATGTCATTTCACACCTTCTTGGTTCTCCAATAAGGTATTCTTGCCTTACTACTCTCTAAAAAGCACTGTTGTAGGGACTTAGAGCGTCATTAGTTTCTACACTTAAACATGGAAAATGATATATAAGAACTAAGCTTTATTATTCTTAATGTTTTCATATGCTTGCAGGGAACTGGAAGTCCACAGGGGATAGAAATAAAAATGGAAATATAGTAACATTTTACTAATATAGGAGTGGCTCTCAGAGAATGAATGTTCTGCTCCTGAGCTCAAGGAATGCTCATGCAGAAAAGACTGACTCACCTGAAATCAGAAACCAGAGAGCGCCTGCATGCGCTAGCTGGACACGTAGGAAACAGCTGGATTCCCTCACTATGCCTTCTTATGCCTCCGAACATGAATCCCAGGGCGTGAGACTGCCTATTTGATAATGCAGAACATGAAGCCAGATGTAGCAGGCTATATGACATGTGTGTGGGGGGTTAGTCATGTATTGGGTGTGGGTTCTCATGCATCATGTCACACAATGAGGAATTGTTGGTGGGGCAAGACTGTCAGTGAGGAATTCACAGCTGCAAAGATGCACGTTCTTCCATGATCATGCTGGTCAGGGACTGCTGCTTCATCAGGCTCAGAGGCAACCTGCTATTCCTCCTTTTTTCCCCTGGAATGGGCTGCTACCCTTCTCCTCCAGACTGAATGCAATGACACAGTGACCGTGCAGTTTCTTTAATATACATACATATATAA
>NW_010401785.1:0-2425 GCF_000710305.1 Buceros rhinoceros silvestris
AGAAGAGCATCTGGTTCCACCATGTTGGACCTAGGACAAGCATTCTGCAAGAGGGTTTGATCTCTGCTCGCTGCGCTACCAGGGTAGATAACTGACCCTTCATGAAAGGGTCTACAGCACTGAACTCCAGATGTAACAGCCAGAAGGACATGGCAACTTTTGTGACATTCACATGCTAGTGAATAACCAACCCTCAGGAATCTCACCTGCCCCTGTATCTCCTGCGAAAACGTGATACCAAGCCTGGCCATACCTATCTAAAGAGGTCCAAATAAAGGAGGAAAAAAGGCACGGTGAAAAAGGTCCTAAAGATGTTTCCAAGAAATCCATTAAATGCTCAAGATGCGTTAGGCTTCTGACAGCGGTTATCCATACCCAGACGAAATAGAAGTGCAACTGCTAGAATATCAGAATTGTGTGATCTACAGGATGCTTTCTCAGATGTTCCAGCCTTGTGCTTGGTGTTGACTCGCTGCCTGTTTCCTGGACAAGGCTCAGAACAGTATTTGATGTATTTTTCTGAGGGCTTCTTAGCATGGGCCCATGACAAGTCTTCATTAGGAGGTTTTCAGTGGGCTTTTCCCAAAGCCACTGCCAAAATATCTCGGCATTGCTCTCTATAATGATTAGAAATATTTTAAGTTTTAAATCATGCGTATATAGATATATTCATAAATCCAGTTATTATCCAAATTTCTGGTGCTTGTAGCTTTGGTATAGATTGCAAAGCCTTGTGATAATATTAGATGTAATTTGTCACCCAACTCACCATGGACCTGCACTGAGGTCCCTAACCCATCTGCTAGGGACACCACTAAGAATTTCTAAACACTCAGCAAACTCCAGCAGTTCCCACCCTTCCCAAAAACCCCGTCTGGCAGAATCATGTTTTTTCCTTCCTACCCAACTGTGCAATTGGTGCAACTGTGCAACACACACCCACGGACTTGTCTTCCCTTCCCTTCCTGGCGTGAAGGCTGGATTTAGTCCAGAAGCAACAGGATGAGGAAGAGCTACTGACCAAAGTGCAATTTTTCTTGAAGTTTTCCATGCCCCGTAAAACCATGCTGAGACCTTAGTAAAGGACAGCACTAGAGGCACTAGAGGCAGCGGGATACCAGCAAGAGGAGACGAAAGGCGGGGGAGGGCAATGGTGCCACCAGGACTGATGCAATGACAAGGCCTAGCTCCCACCTTCCTTTGATGGCTCCAGACACAGCCTCAAAACCTCCGATGGAGCAGGAAAATGAAGCCCAGGAGTAACTTGCAAGGGAAATGCAATTAGTGCATTAAGGTGTATTTCACTAAATAATCCCTTTTGCTCCGTCACAATAGTGTCTTCCTTGACCTCTGCTGAGGAGAACTGTAAACTCTACAGGCGACAGGCTGAACACCACCACCGAGAGTTACTTGGTGGCTGTTTCTATGAATAGAAGCTCTGCTGGAGTACCATGCCTTTGGAATAAAGGGATTGCAGCTACCACATTTCAACCTTTCAGAGAGGCAGTGGAGAAGGGAGGACAGCTGGTAGGACATCTGAGCACTTTTCTGCATCCCAGGGATACTGAGGACATTTTCTGTTGTTGGAATTTTACTTGTTTCTTTGTTTGGTTTTTTTTCCCAAGCAAAATTGCAGATTACTTTTAAGTCCTTTATTTCGAGTCGGTAGTATGATCACAGTTTACCTAACTTCATCATCTAGTGCCTGGGGTCCACAACACTTACTAGCAGCACCAAAAACCTAGGGAGACCCTGGAGAGCAAGGCGTTTAACAAAGAGAATACTACATCAAATCTGTGTTGTCTTGCACAACAATCTTGCACATCAAATCTGTCTTGCCTTAAGGTAAGTTTTTTCTTGAGTTCATTGGTATAACCTCTCCATTACCTACTAGCTTTGTTGGAATACTTGTTCTAGAGGCAGTATCAACTTTGGAGAATTAAAATAATTGAATCCATGTCCTCTATAAAGAAAATTTCAAACTTTTTATGGAAATTAAAAATGTTTTAAGGAAACGTTTCAAGAAGGGTTAATGATAATAGCTTCCTTCACACTACAGGTACCAAAGACACGATTATTTCTGTGTCGATAATCCTTTTTCACAGAAACATTGGAATAATTATGGAAGAAACTGTCTGGAAAAGTTCATTTGCAGATACTATCATTATATATAATATTATCATATATATCTCATATGTATTATATCATTGTGTGTGTATATATATATACACATATATAATGTATGTATATATATATATATACACACTGGTTCAGCTGTCCCTTATGATACTATCATTATATATAATATTATCATATATATCTCATATGTATTATATCATTGTGTGTGTGTATATATATATATACACACTGGTTCAGCTGTCCCTTATAGGATGCTACATACCAACTCTTCCTGGTACTGGCAACT
>NW_010401785.1:2587-2991 GCF_000710305.1 Buceros rhinoceros silvestris
AACTCTTCCTGGTACTGGCAACTGAATCTGAGTTTTCTTCAACAGAACTGCACTTTTTCTACGTGGCTTTTCGACTGATCAATTTAGCTCATAAGAACACTCAAAGTAAGATCTCTTAAATCAGCTGCATGATAACTGGTTTATCATGGCTACCTACCACCCCTTCCTCTACTGAAACACCAAAATAGATGCACTTTAGAAGAGAAAAACAGATTAAAAATTCCAACAGAAAGAACGTGAAAGCAGGAGACAAGCTGTTCTCAGACACAGGAGTCCAACTATGACTGGCAGAAATCCTTAGTATTTAGTATATTTACTAAAGTTTGATATTTACTTAAATTTTATATTTATATTTATTTAAACCTTAGTATTTTAAAACTGCTTATTTATTTAATCCTTATTAT
>NW_010401786.1:0-1354 GCF_000710305.1 Buceros rhinoceros silvestris
TATTCCTTTTATATCACGTATACTTGTTTGGAGAGATACACTTCTGTTGTTGTTAGAGGTGCTTAGAGTATCAAAGTAAAATGCATATTTCAAGAGGTATATGTATAAGAAAAAATGAATGTCATACAAGAGAAAACATGTATGTATTCGAGTAGAAAGACTTCACAGAGTTTTGAGCTGGAGAAGCTTACGTGGAAAGCAGCCAGAAAAGGAAGTAAATTATATCAACATAGATTTATCTCTGTATTTCGTTCAATGTTTTATAATACGGATACAAATACTCGCACAGGCTATTCTAAAACACAAAGCAGAGTGAACATGAACAGTGAGATGCAAAGACTCAACCAATTTTTTTTCAGTTATTAAGCCTCTGACATTCATAAATCACCAGGAAGGCTGACCAGATACTCTGAAGCCCATCCAATTTATTATTGCACTCATAAGTTGCACCTTCCAAAACTTGCTTGTTCGTTCTGGTCATTACACTAATTTCAAATGGCAAGATAAATCATGGAATCACAGAATCCCAGGTTGGAAGAGGCCTCAAGGATCATCTGGTCCAACCTTTCTTGGCAAAAGCCCGATCTAGTCAGGGTGGTCCAGCACCCTGTCCAGTCAAATCTTAAAAGCATCTAATGTTGGGGAATCCACCACTTCCCTGGGAAAATTATTCCAATACTTATACTGATTGCATTAAGATGGCATTTTTTGCCATTAGAAGTACTGTTTAATTTTTTCCCCCCTCAAGTTTAGGCACCAGCTCAGGAAACATCTGTGCATAGAGTCAAATATGTACTTTGAGTTTAAGCATCTAGTGAAAGCATGAAAGCATTTAAATAATGCACTTAAATGCCTTCTGCATCAAAACCTTGGTATCAGCACTTCTTATCCAAGGCTGTTGATTGCAGCTGGCCTTGCTGTCACCTGCAGCTCGTGGCTCCCCCGCACTGATGGAGCAGCCCACTCTCTGCACCCAGACATAACCTTCAACCTTAAGCAATGGTAATAGCTTAATAATAAAAACACTAAACATTATTTCAATCAAATGACCAGAATTTGTTACTTTTTTGAAATCTACATTAACCCTGTCCCCCGGTTTAATGGATGGCACATGCCTCCAGCTATATGTTAGAAAAAATGATACTCCAAATATTCTTTTTCCTGATTATACCACTGTTTAAAGAATACACGGCATTTATAGAGATGTGACTTGTCAAAAGTCAGAAATGATTTCTAATGGTAGCCCAGCACACTCAGATGACATGTCAACCGACAGCTTCCACCCATCTAAACATTGCCATAGATAGCGGAGGGGAAGAGGAAAACTGCTATTTACCAAGGGGCAAAGGTCATT
>NW_010401786.1:1699-3727 GCF_000710305.1 Buceros rhinoceros silvestris
TTTTTTTTTTTTTCCTGAGGGATTCACAGAGCTAACAGCTCGTAATACAATTCCTCAGAGAATTTTCTCATATGAAGTGCTAAGGAAAAGGACTGCTCCCAGAGTTCACCACTGAATTCACGATTGTCTTCATTTCGATGCTCATCTCTCTCTGCTTTCCCTGACTGAGCTCTTGAGTCAACAAAGACATCACCACATCTTTCCATTAAAATCTCTCCGCAGGTTTTTTCCTCCCGTCATTAAAATATTAAGGTTGAATGCTCAGCACGCATTCAGCAGTGTTTAAGAGCCCTATTGCCTTCCACTGGTGACGAGCAGATTGGAGCAAGTTCGACTCTAAGCCTTTGAAGAAGGAACTTTAGGAAATCATATCATAAAAGGGTTTAAAACTGTTTATTTATAACATAGTAGCAACAAGGACCTATCAGCCAAGAACCTGATTTCCATTGTGCTAGGCATTATACTGACACAAAGAATAATTCCCCCATGCAGAACTTTTAAGGCAGTTGAAATAAATTATTAGAATGTCTTTAAAAGGTATTTAAGCTTAAGTATTTCTCTGCTTGCTGATGGTTTGTTACCCATTCTGCTTTCCTAGGAAACTTCTTAAGCAAAAGCTTAATTTTAATACATTTGACTTGATTGGACTTGAGCTTGCACTTAGTTACTTGAATCTGGGCCTATTAAATAGCTCTACAAATATTGATAAACTGTGTAATCCTTCTATGCATGGAAAACACGCCGATAAATGAGAGTCAACACTACAGTGAGACAAATAGATTGGCTGTGCAGGTGTCTGTTACTCTCTACACAGTGATCTGTCTAAAGGAGTCGGTACTTGAAAGACAGCGTCACTTATTAAGTAAAGAGACAGACCAAATATGTTCATCTCAGAGGATTACAACTAGTACAAATGGAAAAAAACTTTCTAACTCTTTTCTAAATTAAACAATTAACTCTAATATTCACATCCTCAGAGACGTTTCAGTTGAGCTAGCATGTCTAATTTATAATCAATGATTAACAGAAGATGCAACTAATTTGTCTTTGTTATTTGATTTTGTCACAGTCAAATTTACTCAGTAAAATGGATTGAAACAATGTTCTAAAGACCGGTAAGCATTGAATTAGAAATCTGCTATGTGGCTTCTTTGTAGACTAGCATTAAATAGATGTAATACAGGACAGTATCTCTTGCATTAAGTAGTTTTAACAAATTAATTTCGACCCATGAGCTTAATAATGTCTGTTAAGTAGGCCCAACATCTCTGTTAAGTTAAACGGAAACTGAATATTTCATTATTTTAATTGTCTGATAAATTTGAAATTGAGAAAGTAACAGCCCTGCAAATCTTAAAATATATTTTCAGCCCTGTGTGTCATTAAGCATTACTCTAGTGATTTTACGGCATTCAAGAGGTTACAAAGTCAAGACCAGCCAACCCTGATTGAATGAGAATTGCACATTAGTTCAAGAAAAATAGTTTTCCAGAGGTTAAAGTACCAGCCCAGGGAAGCCAAGACACATTTGCAGGAATATTTAGAACGGCGATTAGGCAGTAGAACTAACAAAGATGGGCAAGCCTTAATAACAGTAAAATACATAGTGCTGAAGTCAGGTGCAGTCATTCTTATAGTAAAGGACACAAAATTTGGGTAGCTTATATATGAAGAACTGTCTCTTTCATAGTCACCTTTTATGCTAAATATAGAGATGCAAACATTAAAAGATGAGGTAGCTGCAGCAGAACTACACTGGTAGCCACAGCATGGCTGCACATACCCTCTCAGCAATCCCAATTCCCGCCAGCGCGCACTCTCTGCAGGCAAGCAGCAGTCTGCTCCCAGTTCTTTGTGGGTTTAAGAGGGTTTTTTACACAAGCTTACCCTGAGACACATCAGTAAGTCATGCTTCCACAGAAACCTTTAATGCCTGCAACACCACAGCTTTGCAGCTGGTGCTGCCTTTGAAAGGACTGTGTCCTGCATCCTCCAGCCTTCGGCATCTGATCTGTGATACCCGTCCCC
>NW_010401786.1:3929-5329 GCF_000710305.1 Buceros rhinoceros silvestris
AAAGGTGCAGGGAATGGAGAAATGTCAGGGGGTAGAGGTAAAGAAAGATGCAACTAAACCTTCAGAGAGCAGTAACTGATTATTCAACTGCAGCTGAAGTATAAAGCTTGTGAGCAATTTAATTTCTGAGCAGTACCACTGCAGTCAGTAATAATTGAGTCTGTGACAGTTCCTAGAAAGAGCGTTCAAAAAAAAAAAAAAACAAAACCCGGAAAACTTAACAAGGGTAATGAATGATAGCGACTTTGCTATTGAGACGAAGAAAAGCATTCCGTTCCTCGAAAGAGCCTGCGCCAGGCTGTACTTGTAGAGGAGCAGATTAACAGGACACCAAAGAGAAGTGTTGTGAAATGCTGGAAGAGACACGTGTTCATACTGTACCTGTACATTTGCCTATTTCCCTGCAGCAGGAAGACAAGGATGACAATGTTGTTAATACAGGGTTTAATCCACTGCACAGAAATAAAAATTAAATGTCCAATACAACAGAGTAATTCACATATCCTTAACCACGGAGCATCCTAATCACAGATAATTATTTATTCAGTTCACTGGTTCCAGGTATTAGTTCCACTTTCAGACTAGATGGTATGTTGCTTTTCTCGTGCAGCTTTCTCACTTTTGTGGAGTACCTATGCCACAACCCGACGTTTTCCTGGAAGATTGTCTTCAGCATGGTTTAACCTGAAATCATCTACAGTTTATGAGCACACAGTGCAACAGACCTCTTAACAAAAGTACACATATGTAGGAACACAACATGACTCTGCTGAAGTTATTAGGTCTAACCTCTTCAAGTAATTTTTTTACTAAGAAAAAAAAAAGTTTTTTTGAAAGCACTCTCTCCAGAGAATGGTTCTGCACTGGACAGAGAAGGACAGATACTAATCAGCCGCAGTAAAATAAAAGGGACAATAAGCAGCTACAGTCACTATGCTGCGAAGCCATCCCTGTTAAAATCAATACTGTGATTAATGCTGGAACACAGGGGATCAGAATCCATCATGTAATATTTTTCCTGTCTGTACGGTTATTTTTATTGCTATAACTGCCGCAGTAAAATAAAAGGGACAATAAGCAGCTACAGTCACTATGCTGCGAAGCCATCCCTGTTAAAATCAATACTGTGATTAATGCTGGAACACAGGGGATCAGAATCCATCATGTAATATTTTTCCTGTCTGTACTGTTATTTTTATTGCTCTAACTTTGCTGTGCTGATCTGCTTTACTTCTGAATAATTGCTGGAAATCAGCTCCAACCACTTCTTGAGAAATAAAGGGAGGCTGATGTTCCTGCTCAGCTGAGAAGAGGATGAGAAATCGGAAGGAAAAACAAAGTTAAAGCAAATCTGTGAAATTCGTAGCATAAACTGAACCATACAACCTGACAGATAATTC
>NW_010401786.1:5445-21925 GCF_000710305.1 Buceros rhinoceros silvestris
GAAATTGCTGCCAAGTCTTTTAAGGTTTTCAAAAGCTTTTCAAGGTCTCTGCTTCACACACCCTCACTACAGCACCCTTGGACCTCCCTGGTGAAAGACGGGTGCTTGCAGTATTTCTGCTCCTTCCCTTGCACTGTTCTTTTCTGGAGTCATTTTCTACTGCAAGAAGGATCACGTCCTCAATTTCTATCCCCTGAAAATCAAACACTGCAAAGTAACCATGACACATTGATATATAATTTTAAAAGACAGGATCAGGTTCACATAATCAAAAAGTATCTGTGGAGAATATTTCAGTCTTACAATTTTTACTTTTAAATTAAATCCTTTGATTGCCTCAATAAAGAATGACCTTGATACATAATAAGCATGTTGGTTGTCTGGTAGTTTAACAGAGAAATTGTGATGTAGGGGAGACCGCTTTACAGAAAGGGATAAAATTATATTTCCTTGTATTCTTGAAATGAAATAACTATCCACACAACTGCAAAATTTGGCTGGTGACGAACCAATATTTAGAGTGGAAACATACGCCTGAGCACATCTTGAAATAAAGAAATAACTTTTTCTACCCGTAAAGCTGCTGTTTAGAAAGTAGTCGTTAATTCCAGCTATTTCCCATCCCCATCTACCTGCAGCACCTGCCTTGGTATTCCCTGACAGCACGGCCCTGGGGAGCAGGCTGCCGAGTACCAGCAGATCCATAAAGAAGGAAAACTAACATTGAAGCTTCTCATTCGCAGAATATTATCTTCAGAAATCCTTGTGCATACAGCTAAACTTGTTGCTCTAAAGAGATGAACAAGGAGTAACATGCGATATATACAAAAAAATACCACAGCAGGGTTCTCTTCCACTCCAGGGCTACACCGAAGCAATTCCACTAAGGTCTACAGAATTACGCTGACATTAGGTGGACAGAATAAGTAAGAGAGTATCTCCTATTTAAAAAAAAAATAAAAAGCCCAAGTCATTCCCGTACTTTTTGATTGCTTGGGTTCTCTATAAATAGACTCCATAATGATAGCCCATAATATTATTGATTTCTAAACAAAGTAATTTGCATTTACCTTACAAATGACATGGGTTGAACATGTTTCTAACACCCCTCCCAACCTTTTGGTCTCAAAACTGCAGAAGTGGTGTAAGTGTGTATTCCACAATTTTGCTAAAGAACCTCATATACTCGTTGCTAATTACAACAATAAATGACTTTGCATTAATTATAAAGTCACGTGGTAGACAAAAGGTAAATGTATTTTATACACCTAGCAGATTTTATTAGATAGCTATATTGGGCTTCGCTTTTCATCATCCTGCACAAGTTTTCACATCAAAGATTTCAGTTTGACGCTTGCTTGTTTTGCCTTCCGTTTTATAATGTTATTGATGTATAATTTAATGACGGAAGATTTTGAATGCGTTTGTTGATAAATAGACAAGAAACTTTGTTCTCCGTAGGATCATTGCTTTTTATCTTTTCTTCATCGAATTGTCAAGACTGCGCACTTAATCACAGCTAGATGTTGGGCCTCATCTTGAACGTCATAAAGTCAGCGAGAGTTTTGCAACCGATTTTTTTATTGGAATGGGACTGAGCACACTATTGGTAATGTGCAACTTATAAATGCCATTTGCACACATATCAATTTTATTAACTCCCTTAGTATGGAATTTTCAGAACGTAATAGTTTGGCAGGCATTACTTTAGATTTATAGTGCTCCAAGATGACACTATTAAGCCACATTCACACCTCTGAAAATTGCTATAGCAACAGACTAGGACCAGTTCTTTCTCCACACTGGTGACTGAGAATCATCTCAACAACGTGCTGCCATGTTTTGGAGGGTTCACTTCAGGAAAAGGTGGCTACATGAGATAGATTCACCAATATATGTGCACACAGTTAAATACAGACGCAAATAGTACAACCAGACGGTGTAAACCAGGGACAATATAGGAAGTAATGGGATTTGTGGGACCCTCTGATTTCCAACTGAACTGCTACCGTGGAGTTCACCTCTTTGAGAAGATGCCTTCTGAATCTTTTGTCTTCTACTAGAAACCTGAGACAAAAGGTGGAAAGATGGTTTGAGCATTTCTTAAAATATCTGTAATTTCCATAAAAAGAGAGAAGGTGACTACTCCGTGTGGAGCTCAGTGCTGCCTCCAAAATCCTGCATGAACCACAACTGACCTTGCCAGAGCCCTTTCTCCTGCAGCTGCAGGGGAAATAGCCACCCACTTCATCTCTGAAGATCCAGAGAGCAAAAGCAGTGAAATCATCAGGTTTCTGGGCACCCTCTGACTGTTGTACAGAGCACACAGAAGGGCTGAACAGACAAGGAAAGATGGAGACAGGCTTCACTGAGGGTGCAGCTGGAGAGAAGCCTCGTGTCTAAACCCCCACTCAGCTCCGTGGAAGAAGGGGGCTAATCCAGGTAGAGAAAAAGTCAGGTCACCAGACTGATTTCCCTGGGAGAAGAAATGGAGATTCTCTCCTCCGCTGAGAGAACAGCTAACCAAAGAAAATCAGGACAGGCAACCTCCTCTTGCTGTTTCCTGCACTTTGAGGTTAACCTTTATTCTGGCTGCGAAACTAGTGTGTGAAACATTAAGGGACCACTATTTATTTATAATAATAATAATTTTAACAAGAACTTCACTCTTTCAACCATATCTTTACATTTCTATTTGCCTGGGGGACAAAACACAGCTCTGACTCCAATGACACGTTGGGTTATTGTACTTTAAAATGGCATTTCAGAATTAGAGTACAGGTCCATCTCTTCTGTAACTGTAATGCAAAGTAGTGCCTGACTCACCTTTTTGGCAGTGGTGACACTCCTGACTAATGCTGAATCATGCTGGCAATGCTATTTAATAACTTTCTATGCTATTTCATAATGCTACTTAATACTTACACAAAACTATGAATTAACATTAGTTTTCTACCAAAAAATTAAAGTCATTATATACTTGTGAGTTCGACATGTTCTCTAAAGAGTTGCCTAATTCTGAATTATTGCCTTCTAAAGCATTTCTGAACAATTGCTTTTTGATAAGATTATAGAGATACAAGTAGTTAGCAGATAATCATTTAAAATAAAGAGATTTAAAAGCCAGAGGACTAATCTTCTCAGTGCCTGGAGGTGGAGTGTAACTATTGCAAAAATCTCTTCACTTTTTGTTCTTTGAAAGATGATCAAAAGAACAAAACTGAGAATCAAACTGATGTGATGCAGAGGTGCTGGCAGAAAGCAGAATAAGGAGGCTGTGTCTACTCCGAAGGGCAAGCATTGGTGGGCAGCAAAGCAGTAGGAGCTTCCCTATTCCACAATAGTTCGATGGAGGGAAACATCTGATGGCTTCAACGTAGGTGCTTGAACACGGGTGGCCGGCTTTCCCTCTGTGTCCTAACCACCGGGCAACAGATTCTCTCTCTCTCTGCAGTAATATTAATCAGACAATACTCTTGTCCTCTAAGACATACCGAGGCAAGAAATGATGGGGGCATAAATCACATAGTCTTAAATCCACTGTGCTGAAGCTGGCCCAAAGCTCTTAGGATTCATTGTGCTTAAAGGTTTTTACTAAAATGTCAAACTATTACCATGGCCACTGCCACCTGCTATGTTACAGGTCTGGCTCCAGTGTATTCTCTGGCTAGTGGCTGTGTTGTGAGCACAGAACGACACCGGAGACACTTCGTGAAGAGGACTTGAGAGGAAGAAGAAAAAAAAAATTAAAAACTTATTTCACAATTAGCAAGTGAAATGGTATTGTACTTGCAAAGTATCTACTGCATCAAACCTGAGATGCAGCTGTTTCATCCCTACTTCACTGCGTGTCTGCTTATGCCTGTGCATAATGTGAGTTCTCCTCTCTGCGCTCCTTTGCTGACACGTGGCTGTGCTTTCAACGGATGAATTTGGAAAAGGTGGTTTAGCTCACCAGCTATGAAACTTATTATTTCCTTTTTTTGTTGAACTGAGTGCTTTCTTACAGAGAAAGCGGTCACTACGCAACACGTATATACTTACATCTTCCTGAAAAATACATTATACATTCATAATATAATTAGTTCTTACTTGTTGACAGGCCACTGGACATCCTGGAGAAGTAAAAGGCCCCACATTACAAAAAGACAAAAAAAAATAGTGAAGTTTAAAGTCAGGGAAATTACTTTTCAGAAGTGTTTAAAAGAACTGAGAGAGTCAATGGGCAAAAATACGGGTCCACCAACACTACTTCTGTGAAAATAATTTTAAAATGCTTGCCATTTGGGGCAATGCTCTCCATGCCAGTGGTGAATAACAGACATTCTTTCGAACAACCTTCAGCTCCTGCCAGCTCAGTTCTGCCTACTCATCTTCAACGGACTCTGAGCTTCCTATGGATCAAGGTCTGGAGTATTATGTGCCAACTGCATAAACTACACATTATAATCTGAGAAAATTCTGTCAGTACTTTCTTTCATTTACCATTTTCTTTTCTTCTCAGATAGGTTGTTCAGATACGCTTTCCCAAATATCCGTGCTATCTTAGTTATTCTCTTAAATCTTCTTTCTGTTTCCTGCAGACTGAGCTCTGACAAAGCCCTTTCCTCTGACAAAGCCATTCCAAGGATTACTCAACTGCAAATCACTACTGAAGAGAAAATAAAGTATTTCAGGCATAAAACTCAAAGTGAGCTAAACATGATTTTTCTTTAAAACGTAAAACCCCCCCAGTCTTAAGACAGATACAGAAAACATTCAGCAAAAAAGGGGCAATCACTCATTTAGAGCAAAGGTAAATCTCGATGCAAGTTACAGACACCAGATATTTGCACTTGTTTTCCCAGGCTGTGTTGTTGGTGTTATTAATTTCATGTCTAAGCTTAAGTCCCAACTCTTTACTGTTTAGACAGACTTGTAAAAATAGGTGGTGTTAAATGGTGCTGTCTTCATAAAGACCTTTACAAAACCCCAAACAAATAGAAGTGCAACATCTCTACCTTTTCTCTCTTTCTTCTAATGTGTATCAGCTGATTTTCTCTTAACAAATAGGCTGCTTATTCAAAGGAAGGCAGAAGATACGCGATACTATTTCCCTCTAAAGTAAGAACCAGTTTCCTGCTGTCTTTTAATTATCTGTAAACTGTGAAGTCTACCATCAAGTAGCTACATTTTAGTTGTGGGTGTTACAACCTGTCAATCACGGAAGATTATTTAAATTAGTAGGTTTCTTAGTGATTTTTTTTCCCCAGATATCAAGTTATTTCCTTCTATAAAAGCATACAATAACTTGACACCCATATGAAAAAGCCATATGAAGCTCATGGAACTTGTAGATTTGTTCCCATATATAATTTTGTAGCATGCTGAAATTCCACGCAAAGTCGTCTTTATAGGAGTGATTTTCATTTTGGTGATTAAAACTTCAGGACTACAGTTACTAGATTTTCTAGTAGAGAGAAAAAAAAAAAACAAACCAAAATATAACCACTCTGTAATCAGTTCTCTTCAACACGTGGGGTACAATCTCTGTTAAAACCAAAAGAAATTCTCTACTGGGTGAGATCCTGCTGAGAGAGCCCACACGACTTGCCACGGCCTGCAGTCTTTTCCAACCTTCACCTTTCTTGAATTGGAGACATTAGTGCAGTTATCCATGGATTTGTCTAATTCCTTTTTGAACGGGCCGATGCTGTGCGTCTCCACAACCTCCTCAGACAGTCAGTTCCAGAACTTCACTTCCACAGTGGGAAAAAAAAAAAAAAGCACTTTTCTCTTGTCTGTGTTGAACAGATATTCTTGTAGTTCCAATGAGTTTCAGAACCAAGAAGGGTTTGATATTAAAATGCTCCTTTGGTCTATCCAAAGTCCAGACCTCAGAGAGCACAGGACGACACGCTCCTCTCTTCTCCTGTGGTTTTCCAGCACGCGACCGTGCCTGCGACATTCGCTGTCCTGTATTAGCGAGCGTAGAGGCTCTTCCAGTCTTTTCAGCACTACCACATCACAGCTTGCCAAATCCATAGATCTTCCCTTTCAGTTAGTCACTCCACTTCATTTACCTTCAGCCGTAGGGCAAAAAGTCTCCCTTGCACAGTCTACCCTTACTGCTTGCATAGACATCAATGGCAGCGGTGCAGCCTGCACACGTGGCCAAGACCCGTGAAGCCATGTACGGTGTGGATCAGAGGCTGGCACTTTGCCCTTGCTCGGATGCCAGCTGGGGACCCCTTAGAGGGGAAGCGCCACAAAAGCTAAGGAAAACACAGTTTCTGCAAAGAGACAGTTCCCAGGAAACATCGATGCCATGGCATGCTGCGTCAATAAGCTTAATTTAATAATGAAAATTAATCTAAGAACGACCATTGCAAATGCAGGAAGTAAAGGCATTTCTCTAAGAACACTGATTCAGATTAAACACCCTTCTCTTGTGGTTTCTTAATAACACATAGCAAGTCCCATTAACTAGTACACACAAATCTACAATGGTGTAAGGAATGAAGTGGACAAAAAAAAAAAAATTGTTTAGCTTGGTTTTGCAAACTAAATCTTTAAGCCTGTTTCAACTTTTTCTTTGAAGTGGAATTTAGACAGGTGCCACTTGGAGGCACTCTTATACTATTCTCACTCGATATTTCTTATAAGCATTTCATGCAGGGAAACAGTATTTTTTTTAATTTTCTTTTTTTCTCCTAATAATCATCTAGAAATGGGTAATTAACAATGGTTTGGGTAGTTAAACTTTGACATTACTCTTATTTATTACCTTGTAATTTTGTCAGAGGTAAACAGTCCCCTATACTTTCAATAAAACTCATTTAGTTCCCTTATGCAACGGATGATAAAGTGTTGTCTGTGATGCAATACTGTTTCAAAGAAGTGGTTAGAAGGGATTGCAAACTTCAAACTTACACAAATTATTATAAAACTGCGTGGGGTTTTATCTCTTCAGATTTGAACTTAAACACCCAGTTTATAATTATATTCTATACCACTAAATTGTATAAAATTATCTTTGAGAAGCAGAGAAAAGTATTTCTGTTTTATAGGCACACAGAATCTCTCCATTTTGATTGCGTGTTAGATACGGAACCTTGGAATACATTCCATTGTGTTTGGAGCACTGTATTTCTTACACAGGTACAAAACTCAAATAATTATTCTCAGTCTAAGCAGAGATAACATTTTGCAAAGCATTTGTGCACCGTAACAGTACTTTAAAATTTTCAATGGGATGCATTCATTAATTTTCCTCAGTTCACCAAAGAAAAAATTAATCAGGTTAAAAGAAATCTTGCCCGCATCATGCAAGGCAACACACGTGCACACCTGTGAAAGCCTACAAAGGGAAAAAAAAAAAATGACTCGGACTACAGTGCTGTCCTTAGTAAAGAGTACACAAAGGCAACTGATCTACTAACAAGGAGGAAACAGAATCATGATTTGGGTACCAACAGATTGGGTCCTTTTCACTCCAGCCCAGGGCTGTACCACCCATGCTCCTGTACCATCTCTCACCTCTGCTCTAGGTCAACTGACCAAGATTTGTAAGGGAATGATACAGGATCCAGTTTCCTACTCATCCTGCTGAGGATGTGCCACTAACAGCAGCACAAGACCCAAACTGAGGTGCTGCTAGTAAATCTCACCAGCCCAGCCCTAAGGCATCTCAGCGTCAAGCAAACAGCAATTTTACAAGGTCCTCTCACGTCAAATGATTGTTTTGCACAGCTTAATTGCGCAGTCCAAACCACATTTGACCACGTGTAACTCAGAGGTATAACCTAACACCTCAGGTTCATCTTTCCAAAGAAAACCTTGCATATGCTCTAGATAAATATTAGGAGTTCCTCAGAGTGAAGATTAGCACAAACCTTACTTGAGCACAGCGTAAGCCTAAATACTGAGTGGTGAGAGATAATACCTGCCTAGGGAGCCATAAGGACAAAAGTGTACTTAAGGAGAATGATGGGTTTCAGCAATGTCATAAAGGAGGAGGCACGCGGAAGCCACCTTACCAGTAGGAAGAGGAGATGAAAGCCAGAAAAGTCAAGTGTCATGAGAGAAGCAAAAAAAAATGGATATTAACCCTTTGGAAGTGTTCTGGCTCTGCTGCACCCTTCTTTTTAGGGTCTATAAACTTTGTCGCAGCATGCACTGCCCACGCTTTTCTGCCAGCATTTTTTTCCTTCCTGACATAGGGACAGCCGCACAGGGCCAGAGCAGCAGTGCCAAATCACACATCCCATCTCCAGTAAAGAGCAAAAGTCAAAGCCTGCCCCTACCCATCCCACCACCAGTGACCTAACATTCCCGACACGTTCTTTCCCAAGAGTAAGCTACCCACAGGGGATTTTTCTCCAGTGAGCACGCGTGGCTTCTGCTTGAACTTTGAAGTCTCTTTACTGTGCCTTTTTATTTTCTTCTGTCTGCTAACAACATCTAAGCTAAACATGTACAGCATATGGAAGCAATATTGCCGTGAAAAAGCAATGGAGACAGAGTACAACTCTTCCCAACATCCTGGGGCAGGAGTTTCAGAGCTTACCCCCACACTTTATACCTTGCTTGGTTTGAAATTGCCACCCCCTACTGATCCCTCTCTATCTTCAACCACTTGAAATACTCCTTTTTGCCCATTTGTCCCTTTCTTGGTTTTTTTATTTACTGCTTCTCTTTTTCACTTTACCCCTACTCTTTCCTTGCCATTCTTCCCTGCCTTTATTTTTCCCTCCAGTTTCTACAGCTCTCATGTCAGGCACGTATTGTTGACATAAAAATATTTTCTGCCAAATTAAGGAGGAATTGGAAAACCACATCCCCTAAGAGGCAGGATTTCTTGTAGGTCTTACTCTGTTCAGAGAAGCCTTCTGGAACTATTCATAACACAGAATTGTAGTGAGTAAATAACCAAATACCCTTTTTTCCAGTGAACTGAAGTAGTTGGTTTGCCACAGCTTCCCCAGTCCTACTCTCTGCTAAAGAATTTCTACACAAAAATAATAATAAAAAAAAGACCTAAACAGAACATCACCCAAGCCGAGCATTTGTTGCATGGAAGTTAAATTTCCTGAGAACAAAGTAATGAACACAGCACAAAGGAGCTGGTCTTTTTTAGACTTAATCGACTATGCCTATGGGATTATACGTTATTCCACCGCTCACATCAGTTCAAGAAAACACGGTTTTCCGACCAGCCCTCCATTAAGGACAGTCTGGAGTCAAAACTTCAGCAGTAGTTGGATCATGGAGGTGTTAGACCCTGGCATGAAGGACTCACAAATATCCTTTCATAGCCCTGCCACTATTTCATGGTAGAGCAGTAGGCACGTCCAGGATTTTAGTGTAAAAAGACACACGCCCTGCACTGAAGAGGTCAGCTCCAACTGGTCAACCTCTCTGCTCACTGATGTTACCAGAGCACAGAAAAGGCTTTTCAAGTTTCCTTTTAGCCAACTCTTCACCCACCCTCAGGTCACCAAGTGATTTATGCTTGTGATTTTACACCCAAACCGGTCCCTGATGTTAATTTGACAAGCCAACTGGTGAATCCTTAAAACACTTTCTTGTTAGAGTGACTAGACAGAGTTGAAACTGTGCATTAGGGCGTCAATCACAGAAACCATCTGTTCTAACAGGGTTTTTTGTGCTTTCCAAATTCAAGCTTTCTGAATGAGATGCTGACTGTTTTATAAAATACTGACAAGAATCAGTATACAAGAAATTACCTATTCAGCATGTCTTAGAGATGATAATTGACAGTAGTCAGTTAACAAGTAAAGATGTTTTGAGTGATTAACATTAGGGAGGATGAGTTATAGAGTCTCTTCATTAATTCTGTATTAAATTAACCTTCCTAACACTTACAATTTGAGAATTGCTTTGCAAAACACTGCGTACATGCCTCAAGTGCAAGGCGTTGTTTCCCATGGCTAGTCACAACTGCCATAAAATAAATCTGGGATCTGGATGAGCTTTGTTGACTGTCTTCAAGACAATATCCTAAGGTAATTTTATTTTTGGTCATGACTGACTCACTCCATCACCATCATCTGCTCATTTATCACACTAATCTTTCAGAACTATAGAGTGATTCAGAGCGGTTATATCAAAACCCTTTTTCCCTGTGAGGGCAGTCAAGCAGGGGAGCAGCTTGCCCAGCTATGTCACACCATCTCCAACCTCATAGGTTTGCAGGACCGAAGCAGATCAAGTCCTGAGCAAGTGGGGCAGACTCCAGAGCTGACCCTGCGGGAATAGGAAGTTTGACCTGAGACCTCCTGGGGCTACTTCCCGCTTCAATTAATCTACAACACTTGGATCCCAAAATAGTCAACTTACACCTAATAATTCCACTGTTACAGTTTGTGGGCATTAGGCTGACCCTGCCTTGTCTCAGATACCCCACTCTCCCATCCTCCACAAGTTTTAGGCAGAGTCATTATATTGTTTCAATTGCCACCAAACTAACTACAACCCTGATCTCTGCTCTGTCCCCTTCAGCAGAGCTGATGGTGATCTAACACATCAATCTTTTCTAGAGAGAGGAAATATTGCTTTCCTAGAATTTCTTCCTTCGAGACAGCCCACAGATATTTTGCTTGATAGCAGAGTGTCTCATGTCCATAAAGTATTTTGGATACAATTATTTCCAAATTTTGTGCCCTTCGGTAGCTACAGGGCTTTGCCATCTCAAACCTCTCACATTGAACTGTGACCAGTCTCTTTTTGGATATCTCCAGGAGTTTGGGGAGACACTTGCCTACTGAGGATGCAATTTATATAACAAGAACCAGATAATACCCAGAATTCAGAAAGGAAAGAACGTTGTAACATCAGGCCCTTGTTAATTTACAATAAAATTAGTCTTCAGTTTATTTTGAAAGTAGCAGGCACCAACTTTCTTCATACTGTATTCCCTATAGATCTTTATCAAGACTTTTAATACATATATATCCTCTCCAATATATCCCTTTATCCTTCATGATACCAGAACTCTCTAAACACCAGAGTGTTTACCGGTTTATATGCAGCTGTAGAAAGCTTAATTCCTTCCCAACACATTGCACAAAAATTTACAGAGGGGCCAAAGTGATTCTAAGATAAAACTGTACATAAACTTTCTGGAAGAAACATCCACAGAGTGGGAAGAACCCCTCCATCAAGATCTCCCTTTTGTGCATTGTTACACAAAACAAGAAAATGGGGAGCGAACATGACACTACAATTCATTTTTCTAAGTAAAAACCCTCTGATAGAGATATATTACATTACAGCACTCTGTTCCTTTCTCGCAGCAGCCTGTGAAGCTCACGATGCCCTAGGTGTTCTCAGAAGGGCTGCTGAACAGACTGTGGTGATAGAACAGACCTTCGCTCCGTGAAATCCTGCTGACAGCTAGGAGCTGAATGCTGCAGTTTCTTGTACCCTTAAGATAACACAATTGCTTAGATGCAGCAACATCTTATACAGTTTACGAGGCAGTGATCAATCTCTGATTGACAATTCTAATTAGCAGCTCTCTTATGTGCAACATTATGGCATTTTATAGCAACTTTCTGTTGCCTATTAAATCTTCACAACCATCTTATATGAAATAGAATACTTTATAGATCATTTGATACCCAATGCTGTCAATTATGTTTGTTTATACTGAAAGACTTTATTGGTATTGCAGCGTGCTGGTTTTGATATAAAAACTCACGTTTATAATACCTAGTGATATCTTCCAAGACCTCAGCATTTCTTCTCTGAAGAGCTGCTGGCGCAGGAGGGCTTCTGTGCCCTGTTGTTTGTTTCCAGAACACAGATTATTTCAGGTATAAGGTTTTGTACATTTAGAGATGATTTTTTCCCCCCTCCAACGGAGGTGATTCATAACGGAATACAGTAATCATAAGAAAAATGACATCTGCTTAAAAATCTGGTTCTCTGTTATAGTCACGATGACATATCACATTTTGCTTGGTTGAAAACATGCTAGAAAATGGTGTTCATTTGAGATGTGTTATGAAATGTCTAAACAGATTTTTCAATGGAACAACATCTTTCCCCAAAACCCACCACAAACTAGACAATAATTACACAGAAGGGTCATACCTTAGCACCCCGTTAGAATTTGTAGCTAGTAGACCAAGGTCCATCAGAAATACAGGAAATAAGCTTGTCTTCTTCATTGAGTTTCTCAACTGTATTGAATATGAGTTTGTTTCAAGGTGTTTCTTTTTTCTTTTGGAAAACTAGGCTTTCCATCATACAGAAGGTGATAAATTACTGAGGAAAAACAGTATCTTTTCTTGTCATGTGTGTGGATTGTACCAGAGATGTTTTCCCTGGTGTTCTTGGAGGAAAAGACAGTATATAAAACAAAGTTCTCCTTCCCCTTCGCCAGAAATCCCAGAACAGCAATTTGAGCTTAAATGTTACCTTAAGCATACTTTAAATTAACCAGTGAACACTTCCCAAACTAAATTTAAAGATGAGGGATCAGCAAAAATTTTGTAATAACACCAAAAAAAAGAAAAAAATGATTGTAAAGTACAGATAAGGAGGTCAATGATACATGCACTTGAAATACTAGATATCAGCAGACAGGATGCAAAGCACAGCAGGGCAGTTACAACTCGGTGCGATTCATCTTTTAAATGATAAGGCTTTTCTAATTTTATGAAGTATTTGTCATATCAAATGCTTCCTAGTTCCATGAAAAATTTCTTTGACTTCCCTCCCTTAGGATTTTGATGTACGGCATGGTGTTGCCTTCATAAGAGGATTAATGCTGGGATTATAAATAAACCATTCAATATTCGGGACTATTGATGGCAGTAGGTGACACCACGGATGTTGAATTCCCTCACTGCACAGTAACTTCACAGTATCGCACAAAACTGTGAGCTGCACAGGGAGGACGGTCTCTATTTCATTCAGAATGAAGAGGGCCTGAAGTTGCAGCGATTTCAGGCTTATTTTGCAAGTTAGCTTGTAAAAAATACTATAAACCCTCCCCATAAATTGAGAAAACACTTTTTTGTCCTTGGGAAATTAGTCAGGAGACAATGTATATGCATATATCTAACACACATGCACACATACATATGAAAGATGTTATTGGCGAGGAAAGATTCTATTGCATTGCATTATTAAAACCAAAGCTAAAAATTCAAATAGGACCTTCAGCATAAGCAATCTCTCCTAGTCATATTGACTGAGCAGGAGTTGAACCATCCAAGATACCCTTTGGCTTCCCCTGCCTTCCTGACAGGTGACTCTCCTCCTGCACCCCAGGCACCTCCTGCTTTCTGCTTCAGGCATTTTCCCTTCAGCTTCCAGCCCCAATCACGATGTGCACTGCCAGATGCTCTGCAGATCCTCTGCTAACAAGGCATTTCTTCTGCTCTGATGAAAAACCTGGGTCTTTTACTATTTGGGCAGGCTTCATGCTTTCTCTGCTCTTCCTTTTCACCCTCATCTCACCTCCCTCCTGCCAAAATACACCTTCCTTGAACCACCCTTTCTCCAATTTGCTTCCATAATACTGTGGGGTCATATGGAGCAATTCTTCTTCAAGCCATCTGAATAATCCTGGTCCCCAAACACCAAAGAGGACCTTTCTCTGCTACACTCACAAGGATGGTGTGTCTTAGCTTTAAACTGAGTTTTCCCGTGATACAAAACAATTTGTGTTAAGCATTTTCAAACAACCTAAAGAATTAGAGGTCTTGTTCAAATTCAAACAGGACCCTCTCTCCTACACATAAAAAAAAGAGCCCAATTTACTTACTGTGTTAAATAGCAATAACCAGAAGTGGCAAAGAATACTAATACCATTTGTATTGTGCTTGGAGAAAGGGGGGAATCAGCATCGCCCTTCCTGAAATCATTGTTAAATTCGGCGTTGCTAAGAGTGTTAGAGACAAGGATAAATCTTCCCCCTCATCCGCGTTCCAGCACGGTTTGGATCTCTGCTCTATGTTCTGCACTCCTGCGATTCTCTACTGATTTATTTCATTACTATTCTCTACTGATTTTTAGTAGAGAGATGCATAAAATATGCAACACAGACCTGTGGTGCAAACTGGGGGATGTAAGTTTATCCCTGCTTTGATGAAGGGAAAAATCCACTTCTCATCTATTCCTCTTGGACTTCAGAGGCTGGAAAACGGAGTTCCATGGTATGCCTTAGGAAATGAGAGCCCTGTTAGCCCAAATAACTCAACCCAGCAATAAAGGAAAACCATAAAATAAAAATCACAGTTCTAATAGTTGACTAGAACCATGTGACATTTCCTATGTGGTGGAAATACCCCTACAATTTTTAAGGTGTTGAACTCAATGGAGTTAGAGTTTACATTTCAACAGTGTAACAGAGCTTAGACGTCACCTAAGTCAAATTCAATAAAAATCTATTGGAAAACCTTAGGTGTGTTTTAAACAACATCGATTTTTTTATCTAGTACCTTGAGATCTATATCCAAAATGGAATTTAAATAATGTAGCTTGTAAGGACCACTCCTGCTGAGGACCTTTCTTATAACTTTTTTTCTGTATGTATAGACACACAAATCAACTTTTGTGGTGTATCTTAACATCTTTCAACTTCTGCTCTTCATTTTCTTTCTATTTTGTGTGGGTGGCTACCCAAAGTAAAAGCACTTACATGTAATGAACAGTTAAATATAAAACAATAAGTCTGCATTTTAACATTAGTTTTATCTCAGACTCTTTATGCCACTTTAAAAAGTTAAAGCTACTAAATTTTAACTTAAAAGCTTTATTTATATTGAATTTTAGAGCTAGTCTTATTTTAAATAGCCTTTCTGTACGATAGACTTTGTAATTTAAAATGACCTATAAAACATATAAACAAATCACCTTCTGATATGCAAGTTCCCTGCACCAGGTCGATCTACTGACACACCCTCAAAAAGAGGCTTACAAGGAAAGTATTTAAAAATGCTGTTTTATTTTTCTCTATCATTCTATAAGTAGGAAATAGGTTAACAAAAAAAGAATCTGCCCAAGATTCTCTAGACGATTATCTAGAAACTCAAAGGTAAAAATGGGGATTGAATATGCATCTTCCATCTTTAACACCAATGTCTTCCCAACAGACCATGTTATCTCTTACATGATACCACTTAAAAAAAATTAAATACCCAGAAGATAAATAGTAGACAGGTCAGACAGCAGCCCTGCCTGCTACTTCCCCTTGTTAGAAATGCAAACAAGAATTGACCTGTACCCCTTCTCCTGATGTCAAACTAGTTATCAGAATGTGTCTCCTCCAGAAGCCAGGCCAAGGGAAGTCAAGTCAATGACCGTGGATAAAAGCTTTTCCGATAAACTCTCAATTCATTAAAACAAATGGAGACTTTAAATTGATGAAGATCATAATAAATTATTTCTCAACCTGTATCAATCTATCATACACGGTACTACAACGCAATGAGCAGTAATACTAAAAGCTTTATGAAAGATGTCTTTGTTCAGAGCTCAGTGGTGGCTGGGGACAGCAGCGGAGTTACAGCAGAGGATGTAGAGGAGCAGTGGGTCACAACTTCTAAGCAAGTGAGAAAGAGGACCTCACACTGGCATCACACTGTGAAAAGTGACATTGACAACCTAACAGCAGCAGCCAGCATTTGCCACAGCCTTCTCCCATGCTCTTCCCCACTCCCCGGCCAGGTTTCCAAGCCCAGTGCTTGTAAAGGGCAGCCCAGTGACAAGATGTAAGTATGCAGCAGGCAGCCAGGACTCAAAGACACCACATGGCCTCAGCCCTGCCTTACAGTCAGGTTAGAATCACACTACACCGGACCTAAAATTACCTAAAACCAGTTAAGTCAGTCCAGAAGGAATACGACAAAGGCGAGTGAAGAATATCAGATCAATCTTATGGTACAGAGGGCGACAGTGCTGTAGACAGGACCAATCTGTTTTGGTTTCTTTGAGGAACGTAAGGATAAGCGTGTTTCAAATTTAGGGAGTATTTGCAGTTATTAGCTATCCCTATACTATTAACAAGATCGTGAAGCATGGAGCCCCATTATTTTGAACACTAATAGTTTAGGATTATCATTGCAATTTAGGAAATTGCAATGCCATTAGTTAACTCTTGAGTGTGCTAACAGATATTTTTTAAACAATGAAAAATTAGCACCTGTTTTCAAAGCTCTTGCTATTAGTAAAAAGCAGGAGCAGTAAATCTAAGGAACTTTTAATTTTTTTTTAAAACAAAACCATCCTGATCAAAGAAATGTGCCTTGAAAATATTCAGATATGGTCTGTATTCACAGACTAGCTCAGAATCTGGCTATTTTATTTCTATTATACATTTCTGCCTGGTGTGTTTCTCACTGGCACTTCGGGATTCAGGAGCTTACCTCAACATCAGCTGGTAAAATACTCTGTTGGTTTTCAACCATTAAACCAGATCCTCATTATCTGAGGCTCTTTCTCTACTTCACTATCACAAAGGAAA